>NC_135422.1:28961009-29180566 GCF_051991245.1 Festucalex cinctus
TTCCACGCCAAGTCTGTACAATTCCTGGGATTCATTATTGAGGGAGGGCAATTACGGGCGGATCCGGTAAAGACTCAAGCCGTGGTCGAGTGGCCGACTCCCAAGAACCGTAAACAGCTACAACGATTTTTAGGATTCGCTAATTTTTATCGTCGCTTTATCAAGGATTATAGCTTACGGGCTGCCCCCCTTACTAAACTGACGTCGAGTAAAGTACCCTTTAGGTGGTCACCTGTTGCTGATGAGGCATTTGTAAAATTGAAACAGCAGTTTGTAAACCCGCCAGTGCTCATCCACGCTAATACCGATCTGTCTTTTGTGGTCGAGGTTGACGCGTCGGATTCAGGAGTGGGGGCGGTTCTGTCCCAGCAGTCGCCAGAAGACGGGAAGCTCCATCCCTGCGCCTTCTTCTCCCGGAGACTGAGTCCAGCAGAGGCAAACTACGACGTCGGGAATAGGGAACTTCTGGCAATCGTCTTGGCTCTACAAGAATGGCGACACTGGCTGGAGGGCGCCAAGGAACCCTTTAGGGTGCTGACGGACCACAAGAACCTGGCATACCTTCGGTCAGCCAAAAGACTTAACTCGCGGCAAGCACGGTGGGCATTGCTGTTCACAAGGTTCAACTTTGTCGTGGACTACCGCCGGGGATCCAGGAACCAGAAGCCAGACGCCTTGTCCCGGATCCACGATGCGGCCACGCCGGAGGCAGGAACGGAACCGGTCCTACCCGCACATTGCTTTGTGGGGGCAGTTCGATGGGAGGTCGAGAAACGAGTCATGGAAGCACAGGAAGGGATTGCTGTTCCGGAGGAGTGCCCGGCTGAGAAACTGTTTGTCCCTGAGCCGGTGCGGGCTGAGGTCCTTCGGTGGGGGCACACATCACGAGTTGCTTGTCACCCGGGAATCAACCGGACTCTTGCCTTGGTCGGCCAGCGGTTTTGGTGGGCCGACATGAAAAAGGACGTCACAGAGTTCGTCAAGGCATGTACCGCTTGTGCGTGCGGGAAATCGTCCCACCAGCCGCCGATGGGACTGTTAAGGCCGCTACCCCTCCCGGCGCGGCCTTCGTCGCACATCTCGCTAGACTTTATCACCGGCCTCCCCCGGTCAAGGGGAAACACGGTCATAATGACAGTGGTCGACCGATTCTCAAAACTAACTCACTTTGTTGCCCTCGCCAAACTGCCGTCTTCCTGGGAAACTGCACAACGGCATTCCAGTGGACTTGGTGTCCGACCGTGGTCCTCAATTCATCTCCCAGGTCTGGAGGAAATTCTGCAGGCTGTTGGGCGCCACAGTCAGTCTGTCTTCCGGATATCACCCCCAGACCAACGGCCAATCGGAGAGGGCCAACCAGGACCTTGAAGCAGCTCTACGATGTGTTTGCCTGCACAACCCGGAATCCTGGTCGTCGCACCTCTCCTGGATCGAGTACGCCACGAACACTCTGCCGTCCTCTGCGACAGGTCTCTCACCCTTCAAGGCGGCGTACGGCTACCAGCCACCTCTGTTCCCTTCTCAAGAAGGTCCCGTCGAACTGCCCACCATCCAACATCACCTCCGGCGGGCCCACAAGGTATGGCGGGAGACCCGAGCGGCGCTATCCCGCTCAGCGGCCCGCAATAAGGAGATTGCGGACCGTCGGCGGCGTCCGGATCCTTCTTACCAGCCAGGAGACAAGGTCTGGCTCTCATCCCGGGACATGCGGTCTGGCTGGTTGCTCGAAGAAGTTGGGTCCGCGCTACATCGGACCATTCGAAATACTCACCATCATCAACCCAGTAACTGTGAAACTCCGTCTGCCGCCTTCACTCAAGGTGCATCCAGTGTTCCACGTTTCCCTCCTCAAGCCAGAGACTCCCAGCCCGCTGAACCCGCCTGCACCCGCACCGCCTCCTCCCCGAGTGGTCGATGGGGATCCCGTCTACACGGTCAGAGAAATCTTGGACTCTAGGCGCAGGGGCCGGGGCTTCCAGTACCTGGTCGACTGGGAAGGTTACGGACCGGAGGAGCGGCAATGGGTCCCCCGCTCCTGGATCCTTGACCCGTCTTTGCTCGACGCTTTCCATGCTGATCATCCAGATAAGCCAGGTGGTCCGCCAAGGGGCGTCCGTTAAGGGGGGGGGGGTACTGTCATGGTTCGGTTCTCAGCCTGTTGTGCTTTTGTGTGTGTGTTCCAGTGCCAACAACGAGGGGGGCGTTCCCCAGCCCCGCACCTGCATCGCGTTGGCAATTAGGACTTTAAAAGGACTCCGAGCTGCACAGCAAGCTGTCGGATTATTATTTGCTCACCAGTGTGTCCAAGTGTTCTCCGCGTTTTCAAGTTTGGTAAAGTCCTAGAATCTGTTTTCGTCCTTTAGTTACTCTGTATTCACGTGTGTATATCCGCGTCGCTTTCTGTTGTTTATTCCGCCTTTTTGATTGTTTCCGCATTACATTTCGAGTAGTCCTTGCCGGGTGCAAGTGTTTTGTGTTTGTCATTCTGTCCTTGCCTTTTGCAAGTGTTTTTTTTGTTACTTCCGTGTTCCTTGCCGTTGCAAGTGCTTTATGTTACATTCGCGTTCCTTGCCGGTTGCAAGTGTTATGTATCACTTTCGTGCTCCTTTCCTTTTGCAAGTGTTTTTTGTTAACTTCGTGTTCCTTGCCTTTTGCAAGTGTTTTTTGTTTCCTTCGGGTTCCTTGCAGTGTGCAAGTGATTATTGTGATCCGCGTAATCTTGCCTGCGAGCAAGATTTACTTCTTCGGTTGGTCAAAGAAATAAACCGTGATTGTTTTCCTTCTCTGAGCCTGCCTCTTTGGGATCCGTTCTTCTTCGACTCAGCCGAGTCGTGTCAGATTCAAGATGCAATAACCTTGTGACTTTAAAGATAACTGCAAGGAGAAGTGCTGCTCTTCCTCCCTCTATGTGCGTGTGTGTACGGGCAAATGCCGAAATACATATTTAGAACTTTTGGTGGGCACAAGTAACCTTGCTCTGTAAGATGAGTTCTCACGGTATTTGTGAGTTCACAAGCTCCCGAGAACTCCCTTGAGGGAATCACAATATTAATCTGGCTATTGCCAGGTTAGGGCACAAGGATAATAAAGAAAATACACAGGGGCGTACACATGATTGTGAGTTAGCTTCAATATTTGACATTTATATACAGGGAGTAATCTCAAGAACTAATCATACTACAAGGTGGCCGACAAAGTAAAGACCTTTAATAATTTGATGATTTGGTCATGGACAAAATAAAGGCTAATTGATTACGGTGGAGGACCAATCCTCCCCTCCCGACATAAGTAAGTGCGTAGATCCAAAGCATTCCAGATTCAAAATGCCAGGGAACAAGTGATTACTTGAGGGTATGACACCCTCCTGCAGCCATAATTTAGTGTAACTGACTTTATTTTTTTTGGATTGATTGATTTTGTTTATTGAACATATAAACATACAAATAAATAGCAGAGAAACAAAAATTAAAAAAGAAAAGAAGAAAGAAAAGAAAAAATGTTTAAAAGGGAGTAGGAAGAAGTTAAAACGTATCTTGTCCTACCCCTTATACATTATATATTTAAACATATTTTATTATTAATATAATACTAAGGTATAAACCTTGTTATGAATATAAGTGTACTTGGATATGCGTGCATTATCCAGCAACATATGTACATGAAATTCCCACACATATACCATAATACATTTATAAATCATATACTCATACTCATATATACAATTTGTATGCTCTTATTTGACATAAGTATTTTTTTTAACTTTGCAAATAGTGATATCTATCATCCAAATAACTTTTCATCCATTTATATGCTAAACCTCTTATACCATATCGCTCTAATTTATTCATTAATCTAGAATGATCCATGGTGTCAAAAGCATTTTTTTAAATCCATAAAAATCCCAACAGTATTTTTTTTTTATTATCTATGTTAGTGGATATTGTTTCTACGAGTTCTATGGCTGCCATTGAGGTGGTCCATTTTTCTTTAAACCCATACTAATTTTCAGTTAAGAGCTTATATTTTTTTAATAAAGTTGTTAAGTCGGTGTAAAAATAATTTTTCTAGAATTTTTGAGAACTGTGGCAACAATGATATTGGTCTATAGTTATTGAATGTGTGCCTATCTCCACTTTTGTGAATAGGAATAACTTTTGCTATTTTCATTTTTGATGGAAATATACAGTTTTAAATATATAGTTTTAAATGACAAATTGCATATATATGTGAAAGGTTGCGCAATACATTCTATAAAACTTTTTACTAGTGTTATATTAATATGAGACAATGTGTTGTGTGGTATCTGCAAATGTACATTATAGGGGATATTTTATTTTTAAGATAAGTAAATCCAGTTATTTATTTGAATGTGTATTATTTTTACTTTGTGTAATCGGAATTATTGTGTCGTAGTTCTGTTGATTGTTTGTGTCATGATTATCTTCTGGTGCCCAACTGTATGCACTCAGACAAGGACACATTATGCACAGGTCTGACAAGTGATGGTGAGTTATTGATCTAACTCCAGGAGTTAAACGAATTGAAAGTTGTGGGTTTCCGAATAAATAGTTTAATGTTTTGGGAGATGTGGGAGATTTAAGATTAAGATTTTCGGATGCTAGTATGTATGGCTCTGAGGTGCACATTGAACCTGACCGTTATTTAAGTTGGTATCTAAATTGGTGGCATCAGAGACTACTAGGGTGATATCCAAATAAATACTTTTTATTGCAAAAGAAAAAGTTTGAGGCATCAACAGGAGACTTTCCACCCAATTGTTTCAATAGCAGAACCTTCTGTGAGAACTTTGGTGGTGCCAAGGATGACCAATAATAAATAACAATGAGACTAAGTGCAATTTCTGAAGAAATTGCGTTGGAATGCTGAAAGCTGAATGCTAATAGCTGAATGCTAAGCTGAATGCTAAGCTGAATGCTAATAGCAGAATGCTAATGAAGGAAATAAAAAGAAATTCTGTGAAAATTACAAAGTAATTAACTATTAATTACTAGTAGTAGTAGTAGTCTTAGTAGTAGTAGTAGTGGAAACAGTATTACTAGTTGTAGTATTACTAGTAATTATTTAGTAACTTGTAGTTAAATAACAAATGCAAACCCATTTCACTTAATTAGCTCACTTTAGTATCTGCAACTTGCGTGAAGTCGAGCTGCATTAGGCTACTGCGTTGCTATGCTAGCAGGAAACAGGAAGTGACCTAATTGAGCTCTAGAAATTAAACGTGAATTTTACCCTTTTAATTTTACTTGCAATTATTATAAACAATATAGCCCGACAAATTACACAAAGATAATAGGAAAATAAAAACAATGCACATAAACAATGCACCATATTAAACGTTCAGTTAAAATTAGTGAAACAACAGCTCCTCCTAAGGGCGAAAAAAAAAATTAGTCATTCAAATAACAGTTAATCAAATGGAGGTGAAACAATTGAACAATGACCATTTCTGAAATTAGAGTTGGGTCCTGACTGTTGTTTGTGCATATGCACCAAACAGCAGCTCAGAGTACCCACCCTTCCTGGAGTCCGTGGAGGGTGTGCTGGAGAGCGCTCCCTCTGGGGACTCCCTCGTCCTGCTGGGGGACTTCAACGCTCACGTGGGGAATGACAGTGAGACCTGGAGGGGCGTGATTGGGAGGAACGGCCCCCCTGATCGGAACCCGAGCGGTGTTCTGTTATTGGACTTCTGTGCTCGTCACGGTTTGTCCATAACGAACACCATGTTCAAGCATAAGGGTGTCCATATGTGCACTTGGCACCAGGACACCCTAGGCCGCAGTTCGATGATCGACTTTGTAGTCGTGTCATCGGATTTGCGGCCGCATGTTTTGGACACTCGGGTGAAGAGAGGGGCGGAGCTGTCAACTGATCACCACCTGGTGGTGTGTTGGCTCCGATGGTGGGGGAAGATGCCGGTCCGACCTGGCAGACCCAAACGTATTGTGAGGGTTTGCTGGGAACGTCTGGCGGAATCCCCTGTCAGAAAGAGTTTCAATGCCCACCTCCGGCAGAGCTTCTCCCTTGTCTCGGGGGAGGTGGGGGACATTGAGTCCGAATGGACCATGTTCCGCGCCTCCATTGTTGAGGCGGCCGATCGGAGCTGTGGCCGTAAGGTGGTCGGTGCCTGTCGCGGCGGAAATCTTCGAACCCGCTGGTGGACACCAGCGGTAAGGGATGCCGTCAAGCTGAAGAAGGAGTCCTATCGGGCCTTTTTGGCCTGTCGGACTCCGGAGGCAGCTGACAGGTACCGGATGGCCAAGCGGAACGCGGCTTCGGCGGTTGCTGAGGCAAAAACTCGGACATGGGAGGAGTTCGGTGAGGCCATGGAAAACGACTTCCGGACGGCTTCGAGGAAATTCTGGTCCACCATCCGGCGTCTCAGGAGAGGAAAGCAGTGCACCATTAACACTGTGTATAGTGGCGATGGGGTGCTGCTGACCTCGACTCGGGACGTCGTGAAGCGGTGGGGGGAATACTTCGAAGACCTCCTCAATTCCACCAACACGTCTCCTTTTGAGGAAGCAGAGTCTGGGGACTCTGGGGTGGGCTCTCCTATCTCTGGGGTCGAAGTCACTGAGGTGGTTGGAAAGCTCCTCGGTGGCAGGGCCCCGGGGGTGGATGAGATCCGCCCGGAGTTCCTAAAGACTCTGGATGTTGTGGGGCTGTCGTGGTTGACACGCCTCTACAACATCGCGTGGACATCGGGGACAGTGCCTCTGGATTGGCAGACCGGGGTGGTGGTCCCCCTTTTTAAGAAGGGGGACCGGAGGGTGTGTTCCAACTACAGAGGGATCACACTCCTCAGCCTCCCTGGTAAGGTCTATTCAGGGGTGCTGGAGAGGAGGGTCCGTTGGGAGGTCGAATCTCGGATCCAGGAGGAGCAGTGTGGTTTTCGTCCTGGCCGTGGAACAGTGGACCAGCTCTACACCCTCCGCAGGATCCTCGAGGGTGCGTGGGAGTTCGCTAAACCAGTCCACATGTGTTTTGTGGATCTGGAGAAGGCGTTCGACCGTGTCCCTCGGGGAGTTCTGTGGGGGGTGCTTCGGGAGTACGGGGTGCCGGGCCCCTTGTTACGGGCTGTTCGGTCCCTGTACGACCGTTGCCAGAGTTTGGTCCGCATTGCCGGCAGTAAGTCGGATTCGTTTCCGGTGAGGGTTGGACTCCGCCAAGGTTGCCCTTTGTCACCGATTCTGTTCATAACTTTTATGGACAGAATTTCTAGGCGCAGCCGAGGAGTGGAGGGGTTCCGGTTTGGTGGCCTCAGCATTGCATCTCTGCTCTTTGCAGATGATGTGGTGCTGTTGGCTTCATCAGGCCGGGACCTTCAGCTCTCACTGGAGCGGTTCGCAGCCGAGTGTGAAGCGGCTGGGATGAGGATCAGCACCTCCAAATCCGAGACCATGGTCCTCAGTCGGAAAAGGGTGGAGTGTCGTCTTCAGGTCGGGGATGAGATCCTGCCCCAAGTGGAGGAGTTCAAGTATCTTGGGGTCTTGTTCACGAGTGAGGGTAGGATGGAGCGGGAGATCAACAGGCGGCTCGGTGCAGCGTCTGCAGTGATGCGGACTCTGTATCGGTCCGTCGTGGTGAAGAAAGAGCTGAGCCAAAAGGCAAAGCTCTCGATTTACCGGTCGATCTACGTTCCAACCCTCACCTATGGTCACGAGCTGTGGGTCGTGACCGAAAGAACGAGATCCCGGATACAAGCGGCCGAAATGAGTTTCCTCCGCAGGGTGTCCGGGCTCTCCCTTAGAGATAGGGTGAGAAGCTCGGTCATCCGGGAGGGACTCAGAGTCGAGCCGCTGCTCCTCCGCGTTGAGAGGAGCCAGCTGAGGTGGCTCGGGCATCTGGTTCGGATGCCTCCTGGACGCCTCCCTGGGGAGGTGTTCCGGGCATGTCCCACCGGTGGGAGGCCCCGGGGACGACCCAGGACACGCTGGAGAGACTATGTCTCTCGGCTGGCCTGGGAACGCCTTGGGATCCCACCGGAGGAGCTGGTTGAAGTGGCTGGGGAGAGGGAAGTCTGGGTTTCCCTCCTGAAGCTGCTGCCCCCGCGACCCGACCCCGGATAAGCGGAAGAAGATGGATGGATGGATGGATGGAGTTGGGAAAAAAAATAATTTCCCAAAATTTGAACCGATTTGAATATAGCTAAATGTTATCATTATTCACATTCTTGGTTTAAACTGGCAACAAAGAGCTTGTTTTCAACATGACCTTGGCTGATTGCTCATACTCTGCTGCCACCTGCTGGCCGTTTTCGAAACATGAAACCTAATAACTACCATTGTTTGAAGCCACCACTTTCTGCCAAGCTGCATGTCAAAGCTTTCTCTATGCTCTTGTGTAAAAAAAACAAACAAACAAAAAATGTGTACACGTGTTTGGGAGTGACCCTATATATTGTTTTATTTTGTTTCTATGTTTTACAATTATGACAAGAGAAAATGGCTGTTGTCAAGAGATTTTAGTTTTAACTAAAAAAAAAGAAAAAGGAAAAAAAAGAAGAAGAAGCATGTAAAGTCAGAGGAGGGATTTGAACCCACTACCTCCTGGTTACTGGACAAAGAACTTAACCATGTAAAATCTATGATGTAAAATCTGTGACATTATTTTTATTATTTTAAACTTCCTCACACTTTTTTTTCTATGTTTTAACATTTTCAACGTATGTTCCTTTAGTAAATTTTGTAACCTACTTTTGTTTTCTTTTCTTTACTCTGAATGTTAATTACTGTGTTTGCTGATGCTGTGTTGTCTTTCAATGTGTAAAGCACCTTGAGTTGAGCCATGTGTATGAAATGTGCTACACAAATAAACTTGCCTTGCGTTGAATATAACACAGATAATATAGAAAGAAAATTTAATAATGACAAATGAGATCAAAAGTAAAGGATGTGAAATAATGATTAGTAAGAAGGACCCGTATTAAATATTGAATTTGTATTAATGAGCTACCCAGGCTGGATTCGAACCCAGGTTCTCTGCGAAGCAGGCGACTAAGCTAACCACTGACCTAACTTGTCTGCTTCAAAAGTCATGGCTTTCAGCATTCTCACAATCATAATTAACTTAAAAATTGGGACCTGGCTGGGATCATACCAGCAAACTCACGGTTCATGCTTCAGTGCTCTCCGCTGTACCACGGACGAAGTATTTGAAGCCTTGCTCCAAAGTTATAATCAGGTGATTCACTGAGGGCTTGATCTCTGTAACCACGTTTGATATTTTTATGGATGCACTTACGGTTAGTATATTAATTTTTTAAAGGGGCTGTCTGCTGGATTCACTCAGGAAAATGGACTTTTTAAATACAGAATGTACACACTTTAACTTTCTCTCAGTCTAAACATCTGTGTTTTTGTTAATCTTTTGTGGTAATTTCGTCCTAAACCCCCACCTCCCCAGCCTGTATTTTGCCATTTTGTGTTTGTTTTGTAAACAGCGGGACATTTTAGTGGAAAGACAGTGTTTGCAACCCTCCAGCCAATCGCAGAGCGGGGGGTGGAGTGTCGCAAACGGGGCCGGGCGAACGTTTCAGCTGCGTGACGTCACTCCCGCGGCAATTTGAAAGCACGCACGGATTTTTTTTTTCTTCACTCACTCATTCACACACGTAAGCTTCTGTGAGTGAGTAGGTGAGTGAGTGAGTGAGTGATTAATCAGATTAAAAATTTTAATCGATTGACAGCACTAAGAATTTCACTATAATGCATTTCCTGATATGATAGTCAGTTGGTATACTTACTATCCGTTTGCATTATTGCCACAGGCACATGTGTAATGTACAGTCGGTGGTAGCCTTTGAAGCTGCGACCTCCTGCTTACTGTACATGCGCTCTCCCAACTGCGCCACTGAGCAGTGTCGGAAAGCCGGTCATGATGGTCTGTTGTATGTGTAAGATTCAGACAGGAGTAAAATTTAAGTTAATTTGTTAAAATATATATTTACTTATACATTTATGTTTCTAGAACTATTATTTACACATTTATATATTTTGGTATTTTTTTAGATACCAGTAGCTAAATTGATGTGGTATTTTCATTTACTTGCATTTACTTAAGTTAGCTGGCTCCTGATTGGTTAGGGTTGGTCAGCTGACGAGTGTTCAGGAAGTGTGGTGACTGTCGCTACATGTCTGACTAGTAAACAGCGTTGTTACAGAAGAAATCCGTCTCCATCCTGCTTTCTCATTTTCTAAAGAGTGGTCCATTTACCACCAACGAACCCTCACGTTACATTTGGTGGCAGCGTGGTGTTATTTTTGGTGGTTTTTGCACGTTTGGTGAGTTTTGTTCCTCTGATGAGCGGACATTGTCTCTTTTTGTGCGGCGTGGACTTTTCTCACTCTTTTGAGTAGCAAGTGGACTGTGTGCAAACATTTTTGAGATTTTAAGGATTTTTGCAGCGTTTTTCATACTTTTTGTGACTTTTTCACCACTCGTTTTGTCCATTATGTCTGATGGGGAGTGTGACACTCAGAATGGCAGACAGTTTTTCTCGTCGCGACAGAGGAAGTCGGTGGATGCTAGTGACTACATTGCCGCCCCGTTGGCTCCACATACTGTACCCGGCGCCCTGAAAATTGATCTTCCACCCACCTTTAAAGGAGATGGCACGGAGTCTTTTACAAGTTGGTCTCGACGTTTTGAAGTTGCTGTGCAAGCGATGACTACACCCGATGCTGAGTTGTCTGCAGTTATGGCTTCCATTCTTCCAACTCGCCTATCTGATGCTGCATTTCTCTATTGGGACAGTTTGCCTCCTTTGATTCAGAGAGACTATGATTTGGTGAAAGAGAAACTCAGAGAAGTTTTTGGACCGAAATATTCCCTTCCATTCTTCCAGACAAACATAAATGCTCGTCCTCGTAAACCAGGTGAAAGTTTGGATGTGTACAGTGCTGACATCACACGTCTTGTACTGGAAGCCTTCCCCACCTATGACAACAACGCACTGGCAGGTGAAATGTTTCGACGTTTTGTTGCTGGCTTGGACCCTGCTCTGCAGTCAAAAATTCATGAGATGGGAGCAGAGAATCTGGAGGATGCTTTATGCATTGCTAGCCGCTGTGAAAGAGCACGTGCAGCACTGCATATGTCCACTGCTGGATTTTCACACACTCAAACTTCGGAGCAGGTTGCCATGATTCGACCTAAACCACATGATGACAAACTTCTTCATGCTGTTGAGCAGCTGACTCTTACTGTGACAAGTTTGAAACAGGAAGTACAGCAGTTACGGCAGGATCACAGTTACTTGGCTAAGCGTTTGGACACCAGCTCTGACAGATTCTCTTCCCTTGATGGCTCCCCTTCCCGCTACTACGACAGGCAATACCCAAAGACCGTTACTCACCTGAGCAGCAATATGGTCATGATCCTGACTTTCGCTATGAACGTTCTGTTCCTCCCTCTGCGCATCCAAGACGCTCTGAGTGGGATGATGACAGGCGCAGCAGGTACCGCTCTCCTCGCCCATCCTCTCAACACTCAAGTTATGGTCGTCATTCTGCTAACACTGATCGCAGCCCCAGTCCGGCTCCACAGCGACACCGGGATTCGAGTCCTCACACAAGGAACAGTGTTCGGTTCCAGTCTCCTGAAAGGCATTCTCGCTCTTCCTCTGGCCACCAGGGAAACTATCAGTAGCTACTGTTGCGGGGCAAACATCGGCTACTGTACCACAGCCCCAGGTGGATACCCTTTTACATGATGACTTGACACCAAATGACAGCGAGTTGCAATCTGATGATTCTGTTTCTTCTAACATCCTTGCTGTTGTTGAAGGGATTGAAGTCTGTGCTTTGATTGACTCTGGCTCTTTTGTTTGCATTGTGAGTGAGGACATTCGCAACTCTCATCTAGCCTTGAAAAAGCGCCCCCTGTCAGCCTCCTCTGTACCAGCTCGTTCAGTGAATGGACAATGTTTGGACATCTTGGGCAAGTTTACCATTTGACTGAGACTTGGAAATCGGGTATGGCAACAAGAAGTTGAAGTTCTCAGAGGTGCTTACCAGCCAGTCATATTGGGCTGGGATTTTCTGTCGAAACACTGTGCCCTACTAGATGTCAAGAACAAAGTGCTACGGCTTTGGGACATGATAATTCCCCTTTTGCCTAAAAGATTTGAAGTGGCTGCTTGCTGTAATGTTTCAGTGCTGACTCCCACAAGGATCCCTGCTATGAGTGAAACACTTATCACGGCCTGTGTATCACCTGCTACACCTGCTTCTCCTATGCCAACTGACTATTGTGGTGTGCTTATGCCCAATTCATCTTGTGACATTATGGTGGCACACTCCCTTAGTGAAGTTCAAAATGGCACAACTGTGGTTAGAGTGCTAAATCCCTCAAGAGAAGGCATTGAGCTCCATTCCGGTCAGCACCTTGGTGAGTTTCATTCAGCCTCATCTGATGACATTATACCTTTTGAAGGGACCTGCTGTGCAACCTCACCTGCATATGATGTGACTCTACCTGTCAAGTTAGATGAAACTAACCTCACATCGTCTCAAGTTCAGTCACTGCAGTCATTGCTTCAGAAATATTCAGCAGTATTTAGTAAAGGCTCACAAGACCGAGGTCGCACCGGCATAATCAAACATCACATTCGCACGGGTGAGGCCACACCGATTAAACAGAGGGCATACAGAGTAACACCAGAGAGAGCAGAAATACAAACTCAAGTTGACAACCTTTTGAAAGCAGATATTATTGAAGAGAGCTACAGTCCCTGGGCAGCGCCAGTTGTTTTGGTGCGCAAGAAAAATGGCACATGGCGTTTCTGCTTGGACTACAGGAAACTCAATCAGGTCACAATAAAGGATTCTCACCCTCTCCCCAGAGTTGATGATGCACTTGATGCTTTGTCAGGTTCTGCTTGGTTCTCTACCATGGATCTTCAACATGGCTACTGGCAAGTTGAACTTGACGAGCCAGACCGTGAAAAGACAGCATTCAAGACGGGCAGTGGACTTTATCACTTTAAAGTTATGCCAATGGGACTCACAAATGCTCCAGCCACATGCCAGCGTTTGATGGAGACAGTGCTGCGGGGCCTTCCGTGGGAAAACATGCTTAGTGTATCTGGATGATGTTCTAATCTACAGTCAATCCTTCAGTGAACATCTCCTGCACCTTGAGGAAATTCTTTCCAGACTCCATTCCAGTGGCTTGAAGCTGAATCCAACAAAATGCTGTTTTGCCAGAGGTCAGGTACGATTTTTGGGTCATGTGGTATCCAGGTATGGCATTCAACCAGACCCAGAGAATGTGAAAAGTGTTCAAGACTGGCCTACTCCACATTCAGCAACAGAAGTAAGAGCCTTTTTAGGACTCTGTTCTTATTACCGCAAGTTCATTAGAAACTTTGCACATCACAGTGTCTCCCTGCATGCACTCACAGAGAAAAATGCAGTCTTCCAATGGACTTCCCAATGTCAAGATGGATTCGCCTATCTGAAACATGCACTTTCTAACCCCCCAGTAATTGCATTTCCTGACTTCACCATGCCATTTTCTCTCTATACTGATGCTTCCGGTTCAGCTGTTGGTGCTGTGCTAGCCCAGAAACATGAACACCAAGAGAAAGTGATTGCATATGCTAGCCATGTTCTAACAAAAGCCGAGAGAAAGTGGTCAACTTATGACAGGGAGCTCTTTGCTATTGTCTGGGCTGTAAGACATTTTCGCCACTATCTCCATAAACAGCCGTTTGTTATTGTCACAGACCACAAACCTCTCCTTGGTCTCAGAAAAATTCCCATCGACAATGATAGAACTGGTCGGCGTGCACGTTGGGCACTTGAACTTGATCCTTTTGAGTGGACTGTAATTCATAAAGATGGCCACCGACACCTGAATGCAGATGCAATGTCACGTCACCCTGCTGACACCTCACAAACTGAGCAGACTATCACATCTCAGGAGAATATGTACTCAAGTCATGTCAGTCCATGACAACCCCATTGCTCCTGTGATGCTGAACCAAAGTCAGTTTCGCCTGATTCGACTAACTCAGTGGCTCCTTGTTCCAACTCACGGTGCTCCAACCATGTTTCCTCCACCTTTGTGCTCGAACTTCCTGAAGATGACCTCCGGGAAGAACAACAACAAGATTCTGCAATCTCACTGGTTCTTACTTGGAAAGCGAAAGGTCGGAAACCGCCATACTGGCATATAAAAAAATGCACACCTGTTGAAAAAGTCCTTTGGCAGGAATACCACAGACTTATCCTGCATAATGGCTTGCTCTGCCGTAAAGTTGTCAATCCATCCATAAAGTCAATTGTGCGTCAAGTTGTGGTTCCTGACAGATTAAAAGACACTATCTTAAAGTTACTGCATGGAAACCCTGTAACTGGCCACATGTCTGCTGACAAGGTCTTGAAACGTGCTCAATTAATCTGTTATTGGCCATTTATGTCACGTCATATCAAAGAATGGTGTAAACAGTGCGCTCCATGTGATGCAAGACGGAGTCCCACACCTCAACATAGAGCTCCAATGAAAACCATCACTGCTGATGAGCCGTTCCAAAAAGTTGCGGCTGACATACTTGAACTCCCTATCACAAGCCGTGGGAACAAGTATGTGCTGGTGGTTCAAGATTATTTCTCCAAATATGTCAACCTCTATGCTATTCCGGATCAGCGTTCCACAACAGTTGCAAAATGTCTGTTTGAACAGTACACCTTTGAACATGGCATTCCGGAAATGTTGCACACTGATCAAGGCCGCCAATTCGAGTCTGACCTTGTGAAACACCTTTGTGAAATGCTTCGTGTCCAGAAAACCAGAACTAGTCCATATCATCCACAGTGTGATGGCATGATTGAAAGATTCAACAGAACTCTCATCGATCAATTGGCCAAGTCACTTCTTCAGCAACCTGGTGAATGGGATAATTGTTTGAACCAAGTCGCCTTGGCTTATAACACAAGCCCTCATTCTTCTACTGGTTTTGCTCCATTCTTTCTTACACATGGCCATGAAGCCCGGATGCCTGCTAACCTGCTGTTGTTAAACAATACACCATCTTTTTCTACATCAGGTTCTCCTGCTGACTATGTTTCACAGTTGACCCAGAAACTTCAGTCCACCTTTCATTCCGTGGCCTTAAACAGAGACTGTGCTCACATCAAGCAGAAGCATCAGTATGACAAAACTGTCAGGCACACTCCTTACGTTTCCGGAGACCTTGTGTGGTTACATGACCCCACAACATCCAAGAAAAAACTCGCTCCCCACTGGAAAGGTCCCTTTGAAGTTCTGCAGTGCCTTGGATCTGATGCAGATTCATCTGGTGTCACATACAGGATTCATCACTTCCTTGATCCAATTGACAAGTGCAATATTGTCCATTACAACCGTCTCAGGCCCTACTATGCTTCTGTGCCCGAACATCGACATAATTCTCCTGTAGATGACTCTTCGGGGCACTCTCAACTCCCAGCTTTGACTGCCTTATCAGGTGCTTTGCCCTTTAAACCTGCGGTGCCGAAGAACTCTGATATGCCCGGCTGCCGTTTTCCTACCGCGATAGACCCTCTGTGTCTCCAGCCCACAACTTCGCCCTTACTTCAGTCACAGCCTCAGTTACGGACTCTACCTCCACCCCAGCTAGAGGCCCGACCCCCGTCTCTCTCATCCCCTGCTTCATGGACTCAGTCCACCACTGCCCCCCCCCTTCTGGTGATGTGTTGGAACCCCAGCCTGGTCCATTTCCTTCAACTGGCTCAAGCCATGGCCCTGCTTCTTCGCTGCGCTCCAGACGTGCAGTGCACCCTCCAAAGTACCTCAGGTACTATGTGCTGAAGTAATCTTTTGTTTGTTTGTTTTTGTGTTGCCACCTGACTGTTGCTCCGTTGTGTTACTGAAACGGGGACGTTTCTTTTTGTGGGAGAGGGAGGAATGTAAGATTCAGACAGGAGTAAGATTTAAGTTAATTTGTTAACTCTTTGACTGCCGGCCATTTTCGGAAAAGGTAACCCCATACTGCCAGCTGATTTACAGAATTTTACCGATTTTTCAAGCTCCACAGAAAATGTTGTGTTAGGACTATGGAAACGAGGATACTACCAGATGAAAGATTGAAGTCTCATCTTTCATCTAAAAAAAAAAGTTTGTTTCTACCTTATTCGGATCTTCAGTAATCAACAATAGAAAACAGCTTCGTTTCACCCAAATCCTCTATTTTCTTCCAAAATACGGAGAAATCAAGCTTTTTGTGAAACGATGTTATTTCATGCACTCTAGTGAATTTGGCACTTTTTTTTTTTTGCATGAGTGATTCTACAAACACCTAAACTTCTATAAAACACTACCCCAACAATAAAAAATGTTTTTTGATTGCAAAATAACAGTTTATTTACATGCAACAGTAGCAATCAGAACAAACAATTTGGAAAACTCTTTGCAAACTATTTACACGTGCGCAACAGTTTTTGTCAGTCTGCTTCTGCATGGACTGATTTGCGTAGAGGTTGGTATGATGAACGATGTGCTGGAGAAGTTCATCCGTGATGAAGAGCTCCAGGATGTCAGCTGGCAGGTGGGAATTCAGCTCTGCTGCAGCATCCCTTGGTCCTGGTTTTGCAGCAAAGGGGAAGATGGTTGGCTGCCAGCCAAATTCATCAACTTCAAGCCAGCCAGAATCTTTGGGATCTGCAAATATACATTTCAATATCATATATTATTTTAGAGGAGTGTGATGCAATGTGTGTGTGTGTGTGTGTGTGTGTGTGTGTGTGTGTGTGTGCGTGTTTACCTTTTTTTCTTGGATATATTGGTTGATGCACATTCTGTAAATTATAGAAGACGTTTACCATGAAATATTTTATTAGTGCTGTGGAGAATCTTTTCTTTTTACCTTTGTTCTGCTCACTGTGAGAAGGGTCACTTTGGGCCCTATGAGGAGGAGCTGAAAGAAACATATACAATTACAATACAATCGAAAGACTTTCCTTTTATTGTTGCGGTGTATTGAAAACGTTTTTTTTTTTTTTTTTTTTACCTTTCTTTGTCGTAGAACCAGCGGTCGGACGTTGCTGTGAGCACGATCTATAAAATATACATTCACGTTTGTATAGGTAATAGATGTTTTAGTGTACAGTGTATCAGCACATTTACACACGCTGCTAGCAGATCGCCCGAAAAGTAATCTTACTAGCAATCTCTTAGCATGTTAGCGCTTACCTTCACGTTCTTTGGAAGACTGTCCAAGACTGTCTTGCATCGGACCCATAGTAGTCGTCATCGTCCGATGAAACGTCATCTGTGCAGACGTGCTCGGTTGTGCACCACTTTTCTCCGGTGTTAGCATCGCTAGCCGGTGGGGCCTTAGGACGTTATTAGCATCGCTAGCCGGTGGGGCCTTAAGGCCTCAGTATGCTTCTGCGAGAGGCTCGCGTCGAGGCGTCACGTTGGAGCTCCGCTCGTGCGTTTGCCTTCCGACTTGTGCGCAATACACATCGGTGTCTGCTGGAGTTTCACACCAAGTCCCGCTGTCGCTATGGCTGGGCCGCCACAGAGTGGCGATTCCTCTGCATTTTATGACGGATTCAGGAAGTTCAATTTAATTCGGAAACACGAAACAAAGCCGGGGGGAGAGTAAGTTCATCACCGTGGCAATTAATTATTGCCAATTTGCACCGGTGTCGGCCGTAAACTCGCCAAAACACAACAGCCGTGCGCTTAGCGAACAGTTTTTTATTATTTTTTTTATTTTATTTTTTTAATTGTTGTTTTCCGCCTCTCGTCCCAGGCACATATCCACATGCACAGCCGTGGTCTCCGAGCAGGGAAGTCGATTTGTTGCCTTCATGGAAACTATCTGGGCGGGGGGCGGGGAGAGAGAGAGAGAAAAAAAAGAAAAAACGCCATCGAACGGACCAATCAGAAGCGAGGGACGCCCCGCCATCGACGTGCGTCCAAGGATTGGCGACGTGTGCACGTCGGCCGGCCACGAGCGACGCAGCACTTAAAATTCATGGCTCGCGTCGATCATGTGATCGACGGCGCTCATCGACGCGAGAGCAAACGTGGAGGCATAAATTAGGCTTTAGGACGTGGTCGAAACGGCCGCGTCACCGCTTCAACTATGACTTAACCCCGTCATCACTGTGCTCTTGAGCACTGGTCGATGCTTTTGAGCTTTGAAAATAAGGATCAAGCGTGAGCTGCTTGCCATCTGTAGCCTTTTTTTACTCCCTTAGCCAAGTTAGCCATTCTCTCCCCCTCAACACTCTAGCTCAGCCTCTCTTCTTCTACTGTTGTCTCCTACCCGATCTTGTCCAAAAGACTCATCACAGCCATCTAGTGGCCAGGAATACTCATATAGTAACCCGATCGGCTTGATACTTGGAGCACAGCTGCCCAAGGCTTTCTTCCACCCGTTTCCATAAAAAAAACATAGTCGACGTCAATTAACGTCTATGGCGGCGAATCCTAGGATTATACTGAACGTTTTTAAACGTTTATGGCGGTCAAAGAGTTAAAATATATATTTACTTATACATTTATGTTTCGAGAACTATTATTTACATTTATATATTTTGGTATTTTTTTCGATACCATTAGCTAAATTGATGTGGTGAATCTGCTATTTTCATTTACTTGCATTTACTTAAGTTAGCTGGCTCCTGATTGGTTAGGGTTGGTCAGCTGACGAGTGTTCAGGAAGTGTGGTGACTGTCGCTACATGTGTGACTAGTAAACAGCGTTGTTACAGAAGAAATCCGTCTCCATCCTGCTTTCTCATTTTCTTTTTTCTTTTTCTTTTTTTCTTTTTTTTTTCTTTTTTTTTTTTTAACACCAAGTGTTGATGCTTAGTGCCCACTAGAAATAACTCTTAAGGAGTTAGTGAGTATAGTGTCGTATAGTGTGGTATGCTCGAGCCCACTAGCAGCAACTAGGTTCCTGACTATATAAAAATAAAAACAATCAGATACAAAATACCAAATACAGAAGCAGCGAAAACAGAAGTTGTAACGATGTGGTGGCTCTCGTTAACAGGCAGAATCTTGGCAGGATTAAGTTGCCAAATTAAGATTAAAATATTATATGTACATAGACCATATTTGTTTAAATCTTGATACTTGATTTTTATTTAAGGCAGAGATTTTTTCCATTGAGATATAATTTATTAGTAAGTTTAACCAGTGGTCGATATTTAGAGATTGTTTATTTTTCCAATTGACAAGGATTATTTTTTTAGCAATAGTAAGGGCTATAAATATAGATTGGGATTGTTTACATGGTAGCTCAGTTATTGTTAAGTCACCTAGTAAACACAATCTTGGAGATAAAGGAAGCCTATAGTTTAATATATCAGCGAGCTTTTCCAAGATTTTAGTCCAGAAATGCAGCACTGGAGTACATGACCATAAAGCATGAAGATAAGTATCGGCAGTGTTTTGTGAGCACTGGAGACAAATGTCAGAGTCAGAGAGTCCCATTTTTTTCATCATATATTGTGTAATATATGTTCTATGAAGTATCTTATATTGGATAAGTTGCAAATTTGTCTGTTTGGTCATTTTAAATACATTTTCACAGATTTGGGTCCAAAAGTCTGGTTCCGGAACTATAGACAAGTCTTTTTCCCATTTTAAAGTCGGTAAATACGTTTTATTTGTGTATAAAAATAACTTATATATTTTTGATATTTTCTTTATTGTTGTTGGAGAAAGCTTTATAATATCTTTAGCTAAGACAGGCAGTTGGAGCGTATCCTGAAGTGTTGGGATTTGTTTCTTAACCATATTTTTAACTTGCAGATAATGTAAGAAATTTAAATTTTTTATTTCATATTTCTGGACCAAGTTTGTATACAATATAAACTTATTATCTGAGAAAAGATGATGAAGGTGTGTAATTCCTTTCTGCTCCCATAAGCTTAAATGGAACGACTGATTATTAAGTTGAAAGTCGGGGTTATGCCAAATGGGAGAGAGCCCACAGGGCGCCAATTGGAAGTTTGTAATTTCTAATGCCTTCCACCAGGCAGTCAGGGTGGCGGCTATCATTGGGTTTTTAAAACAATTATGTCGTTTTATTGATTTTGTAATAAAGAGTAAATCTAACAGTCTAAGATTATTACAATCCTTCTGCTCCAATTCCAACCAACAGTTAGTATCTCTGTTGGGTTGTGTCCATAGCACAAGATATTGTAGTTGATTAGCTATATAATAGTACATAAAGTTTGGTGCCTCTAAACCTCCTTTAGATTTACTTTCCTGAAGAGTAGATAGACTAATTTTAGCTTTTTTTTTATTCCAATAGAATTTTATGATAGCAGAGTCCAGCGATTGGAACCAGTTAGACGTAGGTTTAAATTGAATCATTGAAAATAAATAATTAATCTTTGGTAAAACTTTCATTTTTATAGTAGCTATCCGTCCTATTAAAGAGATCGGAAGATTATTCCAGCGCTCCAGATCACTACGGATACTATCCAATAATGGTAAAAAATTTAAAGACGTTAATTCAGTTAACTTTGGTGAAATTTTAACACCTAAGTATTTTAAATTACCTGTAGGAAAGGAGTAGTGTGGATCCTGACTTGTAGGATTCCATGAATTTTCTGTGATAGGTAATAATGTTGATTTTGTCCAGTTAATAGAGTAATCTGATAAGTGAGAGAATTTAGTTATTAAGTTAAATGCTTCCCCTAGCGAGATAGCAGGTTCTTCTAAATAGAGTAGTATATCATCGGCATATAGATTAATTTTATGTTCTATTGTCCCGGAGTGGATTCCTTGGATCCGTCTATCCTGACGTATAGCTAATGCAAGCGGCTCAATAAATATAGCAAATAATAAAGGAGACATTGGGCACCCTTGTCTTGTTCCCCTTTGTAGAGTAAAACTCTGTGATGTAATCCCATTAGTAGTAACTGTAGCTTTAGGAGAATCATATAATATTGAGACCCATTGAATGAATGACTCCCCGAAGCCGAATTTATTTAAGACAGCAAAGAGGAAGGACCAGTTAACTTTATCGAAGGCTTTTTCTGCATCCAGCGAAATAACAACTGCCTTTTTATCATACCGCTGTGACATACTAATCAAGTAAAAGAGCCTCCTAATATTATTAGTAGAATGACGACCTTTAATAAAACCTGTTTGATCGCTATGAATAATTGTCGAGATTACTGTCTCTAGTCGAGATGCCAAGGCCTTAGCGATAATTTTAATATCGGTATTAATTAGTGATATCGGTCGGTAACTTGACGGGAGGGTGGGGACTTTTTCTGGCTTTAATAAAAGTTTAATTGCTGCTATATTCATATCTTGACGTATATCACCCTTACTTTTAATTTCAGTTACTACTCTTAGAAATAATGGAGCAAACATTAACCAGAAATGTTTAAAAAATATAGCCGGATAGCCGTCTGGACCAGGTGCTCTGCCATTAGGCATACTGTCTAAAGCACGATACAACTCATCTATAGTAAGCGGGGCATCTAGAATATCTTTATGTTCAATAGATAACTGAGGTATATTTAAGCTATTTAGGAATACCTCAATATGTTCAGGGTTAGGTCTATTAATTTCTGAGTATAGATTTCGATAATAGTTATAAAAAAATATGGTTAATTTCTTTTGGTGATTGTGTGCATTCACCATTTATATCTTTAATAGCCGTTATAAGAGATTTTTCCCGATTCCGTTGAAGTTGATTTGCCAGGAATTTACCTGATTTATTATTATGTTCAAAATTATTATATCTCAACTGTTGTATTATAAACTCTGTCTTTTTAGATAACATGTTGTCTAACTGTATTTTTATATTCTGTAGTTCTATCCATATTTGATTATTTTGGTTTAATGCATATTCATCCGTTAGTTGTTTAATTTTATCTTCCAGGTATTTTTCTAATTTTTGATCCTGTTTCTTTTTATAAGTTGAATATGATATAATTTTCCCTCTAATTACCGCTTTTCCTGCTTCCCAGAGAAGAGATGGAGATATATTTGGAGAGTCATTTATTTCCAAAAAATCTGCCCACTCCCTTCTAATAATTTTATCAAACTCTACGTCTTTCAGTAATGAGATGTTAAAACGCCATATCGGGGGAAGTTTAGAGTGAGAGAGACTGGTGCATGATCACTTATAATTATAGAATGTATTTTTATAGCAGTTTTATCAACAATAGAATTATTTGTAAGGAAAAAATCAATTCTTGAGAATGATCGGTGCACCGCAGAGAAGAAAGTAAATTCCTTCTTAGTTGGGTTTTGAAGTCTCCAGCCATCGCTGAGGCCAAAATCCTCCATATATTCATCTATTACTTTAGCGGATCGTAATCGCCTTGTATATATCGTATTATTAGAACGATCTATTAACGGTATCACCCTTACTTTTAATTTCAGTTACTACTCTTAGAAATAATGGAGCAAACATTAACCAGAAATGTTTAAAAAATATAGCCGGATAGCCGTCTGGACCAGGTGCTCTGCCATTAGGCATACTGTCTAAAGCACGATACAACTCATCTATAGTAAGCGGGGCATCTAGAATATCTTTATGTTCAATAGATAACTGAGGTATATTTAAGCTATTTAGGAATACCTCAATATGTTCAGGGTTAGGTCTATTAATTTCTGAGTATAGATTTCGATAATAGTTATAAAAAATATGGTTAATTTCTTTTGGTGATTGTGTGCATTCACCATTTATATCTTTAATAGCCGTTATAAGAGATTTTTCCCGATTCCGTTGAAGTTGATTTGCCAGAAATTTACCTGATTTATTATTATGTTCAAAATTATTATATCTCAACATATATATAGTAACAGGACGGCAAACGTCAAAAACGGATTTATGGCCCCCATAAAACCAAACGTCAAAAGCTGATTTATGGCCCCCATAAAACCATTCAGAACCCGTTATTTCGAATTAAGCCCCGCCCCCTTCCGCCTTCTTAGCCAATCAGAAGCCGTTATTTTGAATTAAGCCCCGCCCACTTCCGCCTTCTTAACCAATCAGAAGCCGAGGACAGCTCCTGTCAAAATTGATTGATGACATCCTGCACCCCCTCCCCACCCCCCTCACCGCCCTAGCCAATCAGAAGCCGAGGACAGCTCTTGTCAAAATTGATTGATGACATTTTGCACCCCCTCAACAAACATATGTTTTCCGGTCCCCCCTCCCTTCCCCTCACAACCCTAGCCAATCAGAAGCCGAGGACAGCAAATGTCAAAATTGATTGATGACATTCTGCACCCCCAACAAACATATGTCTTCCGGTCCCCCTCCTCCCACCCCCCTCGATTGATGACATTTTGCACCCCCAACAAGCATATGTTTTTCAGGACCCCCACTCCTCCCACCCCGCCTGTGAACATATGTTTCCGGTCACCCCATCACCCTCCCCATTGTATATGTGCTTCCGGTGATTCAAGATTGTGACAGGAAGGACCCCCCCCCACCACCACCACCACCAGCTTTGAAGTCGGGGAGGAAGCGCTCCCCCCACTTTGCAAGACCCCACCATAAATCGTCATCCTCTTGTTAAAAAACTTTTCATCCAACTGATAGCTCTCCTTCATATCATGTCACAGGAAGGACCCCGCCTTTTGAAGTCTTGCAGGAAGCGCGTCCCACCACCTTAGTGATACTTCACACTAAGTCGTGCGATAGGAAGCGCCCCCCTAGCGCCTCTATCGGGTATGTGCGTGCGTGAATGTAAAATAGTACGAGGCTCTCTTAATCGAGTTTAAGTGTTGTGAATATTAAAAAAACTGTTATCCATTTGCTTCTTGTTTTTTAAAATAAATAAAAGAAACTTACCGGTGTTTACGGGTACGAAGTTGCGTCTCCTTTTCGACGGTCGTGCGTAAAGGGTGGTTATTTAACCCATTTCAGAAGACGTCTGATATTGTAAAAACAGTGGAGAGGTCTGAGTGTCACCCCCCGCGGTGAACAGCACCATCTAAAGGTCAAAGGATGTTACAGCCTATGATTAAGAGAGGGAGGTAGGTATTAGAATGTGATAAGTTTGTCTGTATTTTTAATTTTAAATAGAGTGAGGCATGAAATTAATCGGTTGATGTTTTGTGCGTTGTCTACAAAAGTAAATTAGGGTATTAAAATGTTGATAATGAATGTAAAACCTAAAAATTTGATTCAAAGGTATTCAATTTGTAAATTATACATTTTGGACGACGGAACAATGTATGGCATTAGAGTAGCGAAAATTTGTTTACCTTTTTTTTTGTGTGTTTAAAAAAGATAATAATTGTACTAGTTTAAAAAAATACTGATTTCTGGAGAGAATATGTAATCACAAACTCAGGTAGGAACTGCATGTGGACATTATTGGTCAGACGTCTGCTTCTTTTTAAAACTAAGAGAATTGAAAGTATGAAACTTTGAGTTTCTTGATACGTTAATAGATTTATACTCTACTTAACCCTTAATCTTTAATCTTAAAGCCGATCTTTGCAACAATTTAACCAAAATCAGCTTCTTATTAGTAGATTAACACCTTAGTCTCTTACAAAGGGTATTCCTGTAAGCCCTTGGCTAATAGTTTTTTAGAAAGGATCCACGGTTTGAATTTATGACACCATAGATGTATTTGTACATGAAGAAGGGTGTGTACACTTTTATTTTAGGGCTGTAGCAATTCAAAATGGAATTTTCCACATTTACCAGATTTAAAGACATACTTATATGTTATCCTAAATCTGATTCACTGTGCAAAATAATAATACTAATGACGCTAAATCACGAAAATACAAATAATTCCTATAAAAAAAAAGAGGAACCTCACGGCGAGGCGTTGCCCAAGTTCTAGTTGTAAACCTGCTTTGGGCATATACATTTTCTACAAATGTACCACTGAGAATATTTACGAGCTTGTAAATAAAATACTAAAGGGTTACCAACATGAAAAATTAAATTTTTTGAGCTTTTAGCTGTGTTAAAATGCTCTTACCTCACCAAATACATGACCGAATTGGAGTTTTCCTCCATTCGCCCCTCTCTGAGAAATTCTGCTCTACAAAACACCACGAGCTTGTAAATAAAATACTAAAGGGTTACCAACATGAAAAATTTAATTTTTTGAGCTTTTAGCTGTGTTAAAATGCTCTTACTTCACCAAATACATGACCGAATTGGAGTTTTCCTCCATTCGCCCCTCTCTGAGAAATTCTGCTCTACAAAACACCAGCCCCACCCAACCTGAGAAAACAAGCAGTTGGCGGTCTTTGACATCATAAGGTTACCCTCTCTCACATTTTTGTCGTACGTCTAGCTATGTATTTTATGTTTTTGAGCTGTTGTATATAAGATTGCGTTGTACATAAGAATTTTACCCTCTCTTACGTTTTTGATGCGTTACAAAACTAATAAATGTACTGATTTTTTTAAAAAAAGGATTAGGCTTAGAGAAGGTGTTGGTGGCACTCTCATGAGCAGAGCGCGCAAGTTGTTTTAGCCCCTCTGCAGATGCGTAGACGTATAAAATGTTATTTTTCTGTTTCTAGTTTTGTTACCGCTAGTGCTATAATTTGGGTCTATGCGATTTTTATCGGATGTCTCTATGTATTTTTGTTGTTGTTTAAGTTTATGAGGTTTGTATATACGAATGCGCTGTGTGGAAATGGGTTTTATCCTCTATCGTTTTTGTAATATTTAAAAAACTAATAAATATACTGGGTTTTTTTTTGTTTTTCTTAAACTGATTTATGAAAAGGACTTGTAATCGCAAACTCTTTTTTTTAAAGCAGTAACTGATGAGGAGGAGGAGGGGCAATGTATTGTGGGGATCATAGTTTTTGAAATCTTTAAGTTGTTGAATGTAAGAGTCTTCTATCTTGATGTTAGCCTTTTTATCTGAATATGTATGAATGAAATATCTTCTAATTATTAGCTCGGATTCTTTCAAGGGATAGCCCTGTAACCCTTAGGTTAGTAGTTTTTTAGAAAGTATCCGGGTATGAAATATGTTTTTATTGTGTTAGGAATATGGCGCATACGTGAAGAAGGATGATGTAGTTTTATTTTTACTTTGTTTCTGTTTTACTTTTTATCTGATTATGTATGAATGAAATATCTTCTAATTATTAGCTCGGATTCTTTCAATGGATAGCCCAGTAACCCTTAGGTTAGTAGTTTTTTAGAAAGTATCCGGGTATGAAATATGTTTTTATTATGTTAGGAATATGGCGCGTACGTGAAGAAGGTACGTCTAGCTATGTATTTTATGTTTTTGGGCTGTTGTATATAAGATTGTGTTGTACATAAGAATTTCACCCCCCTCTTACGTTTTTGATGCGTTATAAAACTAATAAATGTACTGATTTTTTTTTAAAAAGGATTAGGCTTAGAGAAGGTGTTGGTGGCACTCTCGTGAGCTGAGTGCGCAAGTTGTTTTAGCCCCTCTGCAGATGCGTACACGTATAAAATGTTATTTTTCTGTTTCTAGTTTTGTTACCGCTAGTGCTATAATTTGTGTCTATACGATTTTTATCGGATGTCTCTATGTATTTTTGTTGTTGTTTAAGTTTATGAGGTTTGTATATACACGAATGCGCTGTGTGGAAACGGGTTTTAACATCTATCGTTTTTGTAATATTTAAAAAACTAATAAATATACTGTTTTTTTGTTTTTCTTAAACTGATTTATGAAAAGGACTTGTAGTCGCAAACTCTTTTTTTTTTAAAAGCAGTAACTGATTTAGGAGGTGGAGGGGGAATGTATTGTGGGGATCATACTTTTTGAAATCTTTAAGCTGTTGATTGTAAGAGTCTTCTATCTTGATGTTAGCCTTTTTATCTGAATATGTATGAATGAAATATCTTCTAATTATTAGCTCGGATTCTTTCAATGGATAGCCCTGTAACCCTTAGGTTAGTAGTTTTTTAGAAAGTATCCGGGTATGAAATATGTTTTTATTATGTTAGGAATATGGCGCTTACGTGAAGAAGGATGATGTAGTTTTATTTTTTGCTTTGTTTCTGTTTTAGTTTTATAGGTGGGTGAAGGCATCGTTTTAAGGTGCCAGGTGTATTTTGTGCAAATAATATATGGATACTTACTTTTTATTTTTGTTACCGATAGTGCTTTGTTTCGTGAAACCCTTATGTTTTGTTTTGTTTCTTGTTTTTTAACTTACCCTTCGAGGATAAATAAAACGTCTTTAGACTTATCGCTAGCGAAGATGTAGCACGTTTAACACTCTAAATAGTTTTATCGCAGCACGACGTATTCGAACTAAGAGATCCCAAGTCTTTGTGAGTTTTTTTTTCTTTTAAATACTTAGAAATACCCATTGTTAAATTAGCCTATAAGATATTATTGAATATGATAGTCTGTAAGATTAGCTATACTAAATCACCCCTGGGTTTAAAACACAAAACTACGAGATTTAATCAGAGCGTAACAATCTACCGCGATGATCTTTTTTAATCTTAAAACCGCTCTTTGCAGCAATTTACCTAAACATATAGTGAACAAACGTGTATCTTGTATGACTAAGAGACATTTAACTTTTGATTGAACGATTTATTTTTTCCTTACGAATCGCGCTTACTTTCCGATGGTACGCGTAGGTAAACAATTTTTTACACGCATATTTACACATCGGGACTCTTTAATTTACCTACTACGCGTGGGTTTTGTTTTTTTTGTTTTTGTTTTTTTTCAGGAATTTGGGAGAACACGCAAAGTCTACCCAGCAAGGCCGGAGGTAGGCCTCGGTCTCACAACCCTTTATGCTAAGAAGCCAGCTAACGTACCGCCCTGATTGTGAAATAACAGCTACTATATTACTTAATTTGAATGAATAATATTATTTAAGACGTCTACCCATCTAACGCTTTAAAAATAGCGACATAATTCAGATAAAAATATTATTCGTACTATATTGTTTTTTTTTTTTTACAATAGTTTCTGAGTTCTCACAATAGGTGTTTGATGATACTATTTTATAGTTTTATGTTTTTCTTACCAGTATGATTATCTTGTATTACATTTATGACGTTTCGCTATCATCCTAAAACGCATCTTTGCATCGTTTTAAGATGGCCGGTGTATTTTGTACAAATAATATATGGATACTTATTGATTTCTGATCAATTTTTACCAAATTTTGCTTTTAGAAGTACGTTAGTTATTTGTATATGAGTGCGTATTCTAACTTTCCCATTCACTTCTTGGTTCCATTCCATCACCCCCTGCGAGACCGGACTCGTCTACTTAATATCACTAAAGTCTGTTCAAAAATCATTGGACACCCTGTCAGAGCCTTATCTTCCTTTTGTGACCGAATCCTGCTCGATCCCTCTCACTCACTTCATCGAATGTTTGAGTGGCTTCCATCATCTCAGCAGGCTAAGACGCCCCACTCTGACAAACACACCGACGAAGAAGGAGGAGGAGGACTACGTTTGTCCCCAGATCACTAAAATCTCTTGAACAGTGACCCCCCCATCCCGGGCCAAATCGCGACAGACAGACTGACACGTAGCACTTTAGGGTGAAGCACGGAGCACTTTCTTTTGTTGTTTTTTTTATTGTGTGAAGGCTGGAGGCCTTCACACATATGTTATTCTACACCATTCCCGTTATTGTGTGAAGGCCTCCAGCCTTCACACATATGTTATTCTACACCATTCCCGTTATTCTTATTATTCTTCTTATTATTATTCTTATATTTTATTCCTCGCACTTTTTTGTCCAGCTTCTACTTCCACATTTTTCACCCGATTCACTCCGTTCCAATTTCAAACGATTCCAAATATTCGTGCCTACATCGCTTCCATTTTTCTTATTCCCACGATTCACGTGTTACCCGCAATTCCCGATTTCGTACCCAAATATTTCCCACATTCTACATTTTCCATTTACTTCCACATTATTTATCCGATTGACTTCGTTCCAACTTCAATATATTCCACCATTTCACGTCATGAGCACTTCCATCTTACCACCTAACTTACCACGCATGGCGGCCATTTTCCAACTTACCATGCACGGCGGCCATGATATGCCCAGGTTTCTCGCCAACCTGGCCTCCCAAGGCGGTGGCCATTTTGGCCAATTGATTAGGTATGCGTGTGATTCTTGCCAGGATATTCCCCGACCTGAACAGGAAGTGACCAATATCAACAGGAAGTGACCTCATATCAACAGGAAGTGACTTAATTTCAACAGGAAGTGACTTAATTTCAACAGGGTGACATAAAATAAACAGGAAGTGACCTGATTTTAATAGGAAATGACCCAATTTCAACAGGAAGTGACCTGATTTTAACAGGAAGTGACCTGATTTTAACAGGAAGTGACCTGATTTTAACAGGAAGTGACGTAATATCAACAGGAAGTGACTTAAAATCAACAGGAAGTGACCCAATTTCAACAGGAAGTGACTTAATTTCAACAGGAAGTGACTTAATTTCAAAAGGAAGTGACCTAAAATCAACAGGAAGTGACCTGTTTTTAACAGGAAGTGACCTGATATCAACAGGAAGTGACCTAAAATCAACAGGAAGTGACCCAATTTCAACAGGAAGTGACCCGATTTCAACAGGAAGTGACCCGATTTCAACAGAAAGTGGCCTGAAATCAACAGGAAGTGAGCATGCTAGTGCTAAGTTAGCATGCTAATGCTAGCTAATGCTAATGCTAGCTGAACATGCTAATGCTATTGCTAGCTTAGCATGCTAATGCTAATGTTAGCTCAGCATGCTAATGCTAAGTTAGCATGCTAATGCTAATGTTAGCTTAGCATGTGAATGCTGTTAGCTTAGCATGCTAATGTTAATGTTAGCTTAGCATGCTAATGTTAATGTTAGCTGAGCATGTTAATGCTAATGTTAGCTTAGCATGCTAATGCTAAGCTAGCATGCTAATGTTAGCTTAGCATGCTAATGCTAATGTTAGCTTAGAATGCTAATGCTAAGCTAGCATGCTAATGCTAAGCTAGCATGCTAATGCTAATGTTAGCTTAGCATGCTAATGCTAATGTTAGCATGCTAATGCTGATGTTAGCTTAGCATTCTGATGCTAATGCTAAGTTAGCATGCTAATGCTAAGCTAGCATGCTAATGCTAATGTTAGCTTAGCATGCTAATGCTAAGTTAGCATGCTAATGCTAATGTTAGCATGCTAACATTAGAATTAAACGTTAGAATTTAAACCATTCCAACTTCAGCATGTTAAGCTCATTCCATGTCATTCAGTATCATTCAACATCATTCAACATCATTCAAAACCATTCAATATCATTCAATATCTTTCAATATCATTCATCATCATTCAACATTATTCCAAATCATTCCACAGGTATTCATTCAGCTCTCCAGCCTTCACACGCCATTTCCCCAGAAATGGCATTTATAGTTCTTATTCTTATTCTTATTATTATATTTTATTCCTCGCACTTTTTTGTCCAGTTTCTACTTCCACATTTTTCACCCGATTCACTCCGTTCCAATTTCAAACGATTCCAAATATTCGCGCCTACATCGCTTCCATTTTTCTTATTCCCACGATTCACGTGTTACCCGCAATTCCCGATTTCGTACCCGATTTTTCCCCATGTATTCTTAAAGCATGCTAATGCTAATGTTAGCTTAGCATGCTAATGTTAATGTTAGCATGCTAATGTTAGCTTAGCATACTAATGCTAATGTTAGCTTAGAATGCTAATGCTAAGTTAGCATGCTAATGCTAATGTTAGCTTAGCATGCTAATGTTAAGTTAGCATATTAATGCTAATGTTAGCTTAGCATGCTAATGCTAGCTTAGTATACTAATGCAAATGTGACCTGATTTCAACAGAGTGACTATTACTCCATTGCTTAAGTTTGCCACTCCTTACACCATTGCGACGATTCTACCCTCCTTACTTCATTGCTTACTTAATTCTTCTCACTTTACTCCATTGCTTACCTGATTACTTGCTACTTCCTCCATTTCTTACTTGATTTCTTCCTTGTTTTCTTGTTTCTTGCTGATTTATTTTTACTTTTGTGGTATTTATCTTCCTTCAACTGCTTCTAGATTTCTGGATGAATTTAAACCATTCCAACTTCAGCATGTTAAGCTCATTCCATGTCATTCAGTATCATTCAACACCAGTCAATATCATTCAATATCTTTCAATGTCATTCATCATCATTCAACATTATTCCAAATCATTCCACAGGCATTCATTCAGCTCTCCAGCCTTCACACGCCATTTCCCCAGAAATGGCATTTCTAGTTGTTATTTATTTTTTTATTTTATTTTTTATTTTTTTATTTTTTTTTTTGTTAATGTTCATTGGTTTCATGTTTTGTTTTTTTAACTTCCCCCTCGAGGAGAAATAAAAGCGTTTTTGAATTGAATTGAAATATTTAATTACTTGTGGTATTTTATTCATTTTTAAGTTATCTGGTTTACTTGGTATCATTTTAAGCTGTATGATGTATTTTATGTTAATAATATATGGATACTTATGTACACATCTACTTCTTATTCATTTCAGATCCGTTTTTATTCGTATATTTACCTACTTTTGATATTAAGTTTACAATGGCTTAGACTGTTTGATTGCGCTGTATAAAATAAACTCGAGTTGAGTTAGTTAGGTACTGTTTTTTTTTTTTTTAGTTTTTTTTTTATAAAGTCAAATTATTACCTTTATGAAACTTTTTAGTTCTCCTTACGCTTTACTATGAAATGTTTCAAAATACTCGGTCCCTCCAAAACAAAGCAAAACAAAACGTGCTTACACATTTTTACGGATTTTAAAAATTCTAGGCGTGACTTTGCCAAGTATTAAATACCCGCTTGTATTTTTATTGAATGCGTATGTATACCGTTAAAATTTGTAATTAATATTTACCTACTCGATTCCTGTATTGACTAATTATTCGTGAGGCTAACGTTTTAAAATTTAAAGTTATTCCGAGAGTTTACTCTTTAGCGACGTCTTTACACGCTTTAAACGTCGGCTTAGACCCCTTGTGTCTTTACTGACGAATATTATCGTTAAATGTTTTACCCCGGATTAAAACAGGGGGGACTTATTCAAAGATGTTTTATTTTACGGTAAATGTTTTTATAATAGTCGCATATTGATTTTAATGTGCGAAGGAATCAAGTAGACTCTCTGACTTTCATTTAAAAAAAAATCTGTTGTTTTAGCGCCACCAACCTTTTTTTTTTTGGTAAAAACCACGCCCCCAGTGGGGTCTCGTGCTAATAAAGACCGCTCGGCCGTCATCTAACACTCCCCCTTCGAGAAAAAAAACCTAACATTGCGAACGTTTAATAATCTCTGAGGAGATTTACCAGCGCCACTACCTCCGGAGGATCGAGTTAGAACGATCTGGACATCCCCACGACTCTCCAGAAGTATGCAGACTTTCAGCGAGCCGCCAAATCTTACATCTAGTCCTGAGCGTTCGGACGTCGAAGAGGATGAGGCAAACGTAACCTTTATCGACGGACCCTACCGGAGTTCCAGGCCCGTGACAGCTTGCAACTTACCCTCAACATCGTCTACTGACTTCGGGTCTACGGTTTCTATCCCGGTAAACTACTTTTGACGAATCGATGTAGCCTAATAACATCAATAATAATAATAATAATAAAAAAGGAGGGTTACCTACGTTTATATTTATAGATGATAGACCCTATTGCTGAGGAAGAGGAGAACAACCCTCCACCCGGGTCTCCTCAACCCGATGATCGCCCGACTGAGGACGGTACGGAAAGTAACGTTTCCTCTCTTGAGACCTCCGTGGACGACGACGACTCGCTAACCAGTCTACCGACGGCTTCTGCCGGGCCTGAGGAGAGGGAGGGTGATTTGGTTTGGGACTACTCGTCGGACGTCTGGGTAATAAATGCAAGATATAATTGTATTAAGCAGACTGTTAGCTATATGTTGATGAGCGCTATCCATAAATATAGCAGAGAGAATTGCTCCGGATGTGATTTAAAATTACCGAGCCAATTAAGACATCCCTGCTTATTTTATGATCGGGAACCGTATTATCTTGCTAGGAATTTTGAAGGTATCATGAAACTCCTGTTACGGACGTTTTCTGTCGACGATTCACCGCATCTTAACCATAACCCATCGTGAGACGACTACCGAGGAAGTCCAACGCATCGTAGAATTTGTGCTACACGACTACGTTCATGAGCGTATGGTGTTAGACAGAATTAAGATCGTTCTCGATAACTGTTGGGACGGAGGACTGAGCCATGAACAACTAGATCTGATCGCAGATTGGTACCTGTGAGATGGGGGAATCTTTTTCGAAAGCTTGTATAATTGGATAGAAATTGTAGAGAAAACCATTTCACACACATCCGTTGAGAACAAAACTGTCGGAAAATGATTTTGATGAATGAAATAGTAAGATCTTTATCAACCAAGTTATTTGAAGAACCGTGTAAACATGACTAACACGATGGAATATGTATTGAATAATTGATGTAACCATAATATTAAAGCGGGACATTTGATGACCATCATGATATTGTTTATTGACTGTGCTAAATATTGTTACGACAATGACGAGTCTTTTAATCTAAAAAAAATGAATTGAAAAACTTCCAAACTGTTATTGAAAGCAAGGTGCGTCCCTATGTTTTATTTGATGTGCTTTACAATGTATCACATGTCTTTTTGTTGACATCCCATGTAACTAAATAAAAAATATATCTGTATGGATTAAAATCATGTTTGTCATTTGTTTTCTTATCGAGTTTTATACCTCCGGTGGAGCAAGGAAGTGGCAGGGGGTGCGTGGATAGGAATTAAAAAACTATCAATCTTCTAGTGATAAAGACTTCTTTAGTTTCTCTTTTAAAAAAAAAAAAAAAAAAAAAAAGTTGGTGGCGCTAAAACAACAATTTTTTTAAAAATGAAAGTCAGAGAGTCTCCTTGATTCCTTCGCACATTAAAATCAATATGTGACTATTATAAAAACATTTACCGTAAAATAAAACATCTTTGAATAAGTCCCCCCTGTTTTAATCCGGGGTAAAACATTTAACGATAATATTCGTCAGTAAAGACACAAGGGGTCTAAGCCGACGTTTAAAGCGTGTAAAGACGTCGCTAAAGAGTAAACTCTCGGAATAACTTTAAATTGTAAAACGTTAGCCTCATGAATAATTAGTCAATACAGGAATCGAGTAGGTAAATATTAATTACAAATTTTAACGGTATACGTACGCATTCAATAAAAATACAAGCGTGTATTTAATACTTGGCAAAGTCACGCCTAGAATTTTTAAAATCCGTAAAAATGTGTAAGCACGTTTTGTTTTGCTTTGTTTTGGAGGGACCGAGTATTTTGAAACATTTCATAGTAAAGCGTAAGGAGAACTAAAAAGTTTCATAAAGGTAATAATTTGACTTTATTAAAAAAAAAAAAAAAAAAAAACAGTACCTAACTAACTCAACTCGAGTTTATTTTATACAGCGCAATCAAACAGTCTAAGCCATTGTAAACTTAATATCAAAAGTAGGTAAATATACGAATAAAAACGGATCTGAAATGAATAAGAAGTAGATGTGTACATAAGTATCCATATATTATTAACATAAAATACATCATACAGCTTAAAATGATACCAAGTAACACAGATAACTTAAAAATGAATAAAATACCACAAGTAATTAAATATTCTATTCAATTCAAAAACGCTTTTATTTCTCCTCGAGGGGGAAGTTAAAAAAACAAAACATGAAACCAATGAACATTAAAAAAAAAAAAAAAAAAAAAACGAAAAATAATAAATAACAATAAAAAAAAAACAAAAGAAAGTGCTCCGTGCTTCACCCTAAAGTGCTACGTGTCAGTCAGTCTGTCGCAATTTGGCCCGGGATGGGGGGTCACTGTTCAAGAGATTTTAGTGATCTGGGGACAAACTTAGTCCTCCTCCTCCTTCTTCGTCGGTGTGTTCGTCAGAGTGGGGCGTCTCAGCCTGCTGAGATGATGGAAGCCACTCAAACATTCGATGAAGTGAGTGAGAGGGATCGAGCAGGATTCGGTCACAAAAGGAAGATAAGGCTCTGACAGGGTGTCCAATGATTTTTGAACAGACTTTAGTGATATTAAGTAGACGAGTCCGGTCTCGCAGGGGGTGATGGAATGGAACCAAGAAGTGAATGGGAAAGCTAGAATACGCACTCATATACAAGTAACTAACATACTTCTAAAAGCAAAAGTTGGTAAAAATTGATCAGAAATCAATAAGTATCCATATATTATTTGTACAAAATACACCGGCTGTCATGGTTCGGTTCTCAGCCTGTTGTGCTTGTGTGTGTGTTGTTCCAGTGCCTGCAACGAGGGGGGCGTTCCCCAGCTCCGCACCTGCAGCGCATTGACAATCAAGGCTTTAAAAGGACTCCGAGGAGCACAGCACGTCGTCGGATTATTATTTGCTCACCGTCGTGTCCAAGTGTTCTCCGCGTTTCCCTGTTGGTAAAAGTTTTTTTGAATCTGCCGTCGTCTTTAGTTAACTTGTATTCACGTGTGTGTTTCCGCGTCGCCTTTTGTTGATATACTCGTGTTGATTGATTCCGTGTGCATTTCGTGTCGTCCTTGCCGGTTGCAAGTGATTTATGTTTTTCTAGTCCTTGCTGTTAGCAAGTGTTTTTTGTTACGTTAGTTCTCCTTGCCGTTTGCAAGCGATTTTAGTTATGTTAGTTTTCCTTGCAGTTGCAAGCGCTTTTTGTTACATTCGCGTTCCCTGCCTTTTGCAGGAGTTTTGTGTTTTCCAATTCCTCCTTGCCTTTTGCAAGTGTCTTTTGTTACTTCCGTGTCCCTCGCCTGTGTGCAGGGGCACCACTGTAAATTCCGTTATCTTGCCTGCGAGCAAGCTTTGTGCCATCGGTTTTTCAAGAGGAATAAATCGAGTTTGTTTTCCTCCTCTGAGCCTGCGTTTCTGGGATCCGTTTTTCATCGACTCTGCTGAGTCGTGTCAGAATAATCCGACCATGGATCCTGCAGACTCAGAGAAGGTGAGAAAGGCGTTGGCCAGCCAGGGGCAACGGGTCGGGCAAACTGAAACTGCATTAGCCAGTCTCCAAGAGGTGGTGGGCAGGCTTGCTCACCGGTGTGAGGAATTGTTCGCTAGGCTCCTGCAGCCCGGTTCTCGCGAGGTGCCTAACCCGGAACTTCCGCGAACAGACACAGCCACGTCGGCACTCCCGGTTACACCTAGGGAACCCGTTTTGCCCCACCCGTCACGCTACGATGGACAGCCTGGGGGTTGCGGTCAGTTTTTGCACCAGTGTTCTCTCATTTTCGACCAGCAACCATTTACTTATGCTCGTGATCAGTCAAAAGTAGCTTTCATTATGAGTCTCCTGTCTGGTCAAGCCGCTACGTGGGCGATGGTGGTGAGCAACTCTCGACCGGACCTTCGGTTCTCTTTCCCGAATTTTGTTTCTGAATTTCAACGGGTGTTTGACCATCCTGTCAAGGGGAGAGAGGCCGGAGGTCGGTTGTTAGATTTAGTTCAAGGGGAAAAGTCTGTCGCTGATTACTCGATCATGTTTCGTATTTTGGCCGCGGAGAGCGGATTTGAGGACTGTGCGTTGCGTAGTATATTTCGTCGTGGACTGAATACCTCACTCAAGGATGAACTGGCGGTCCGCGACGACACGAGTACTCTCGAAGGACTTATTGCTCTTACCATCCGTTTGGATAACCGTTTACGGGAACGACACCGAGAGCGTGCTTGTGAGCAGCATGTGCGGGCCGCCGACAGCCGCACGTCCGGACTCTTCATCCCCAAAGACGCGGACGCGCGCTCCCTTCCGAGCTCCCCAGCCGACATGGGGGGGTCCATGCCGACCCGACGGGGACGCCTGCACCCCGAGGAGCGCCGTCGTCGGTGGCTCGTAGGAGACTGCCTCTACTGCGGTCAACCAGGGCATTGGATGGCTTCATGCCCAGAGAGACCTCCACGCCGGACACGACCGACAACCCGACTGGGAGGCCAAGCGACCGAGGCCGAGGGAACCGCAATGGACGCAAAGCAGGGTGAGCACAAACCGGGGGGATCCGAACCATGCCCACCAAATAGGTCGAACAGCAAAAATAAACGGCTAGAATTTGCGGGGGAATTGTCAGGCTTCGGAGCGAACCTTAGGATTACCGCTCTTATTGATTCGGGTGCTGACGATTGCTTCGTGGATCCGTGTGTGGTAGAGGCGTTAGGAAGCCCTGTGGAACCCTTAGAGAAGGTTAAGGAGGTTTTAGACCTCGATGGGCGTCTTCTAGCGCAGGTTCGGCATACTACCGGTCCACTCATCCTGAGACTTTCAGGGAATCACGTTGAGAGAAGGAGTTTTTTCATTATGCCTTCCCGTTCGGCTCCCCTAGTGTTGGGCCTTCCGTGGTTAAAGACTCATAATCCCGATATTGATTGGGAGAAACCTGCCCTAGAGAACTGGAGTCCCTTCTGCCATGCTCATTGTTTGAAGTCGGCAGGGGGGGCTACCACCGTACTTGTTAGCCCAGCTCCAGAATCTATTTGCCTTGATCATGTCCCGGAAGAATACCATGATTTAAGTAAAGTCTTCAGTAAAGACCGCGCACAGGCGTTGCCGCCCCATAGGCCGTATGATTGTGCTATAGAGCTGATCCCAAATGCACCCTTGCCGAGCTCACGCCTTTATCAGGTGTCCCAGCCTGAACAGGAAGCCCTTCGGGAATATATCTCAAGTTCACTAGCAACCGGTCAGATCCGACCTTCAAAATCAAATGTGGGGGCGGGGTTTTTTTTTATTGAGAAAAAGGATAAGACCCTCCGACCGTGTGTAGATTATCGAGGGCTGAACGACATCACGGTGAAAAATAAATACCCGCTTCCCCTGCTAGATTCGGCATTCGCTCCGTTGCAGTCCGCCCGAGTGTTTACTAAACTGGACCTGCGAAGTGCCTACCACCTGGTTCGGATACGGGAAGGGGATGAGTGGAAGACCGCCTTCAAGACTCCCCTCGGGCATTTCGAATACTGCGTGATGCCGTTCGGCCTAACTAATGCCCCGGCAGTATTCCAATGTTTGATTAATGATGTCCTCAGGGATATGCTGAACGTCTTTTGCTTCGTCTATTTGGACGATATCTTAATATTTTCGCGCGATTTGCATGAGCACCGGCAACATGTCCGTTTGGTTCTCCAGCGCCTCTTAGAGAACCGACTCTACGTTAAGGCTGAAAAGTGTGAGTTCCATTCTAGGTCTGTTCAATTCCTGGGCTTTATAATCGAGGGGGGGCAACTGAGAGCTGATCCGGTTAAGACTCAGGCCGTGGTGGATTGGCCGAGCCCCAAGACTCGAAAACAGCTGCAACGGTTTTTGGGCTTCGCCAATTTTTATCGCAGATTTATTAGGAATTATAGCTTACGGGCCGCACCTCTTACTAAATTGACTTCGAGTAAAGTTCCGTTTAGGTGGACACCTAGCGCAGAAGGTGCGTTCAATGAACTCAAACAGTTGTTTGTAAACCCGCCGGTATTGACCCACCCTAACACAGAGTTTCCATTTGTGGTCGAGGTTGACGCGTCGGATTCAGGAGTGGGGGCGGTCCTGTCCCAGCGGTCGCCAGAAGACGGGAAGCTCCATCCCTGCTCCTTCTTCTCCAGACGACTGAGCCCCGCAGAGGCCAACTATGACGTCGGAAATCGGGAACTGCTGGCGATTGTCATGGCACTACAGGAATGGAGACACTGGCTGGAGGGCGCCAAGGAACCCTTTAAGGTACTCACCGACCACAAGAACCTGGCATATCTCCGGACCGCCAAGAGACTGAACTCACGACAAGCACGTCGGGCCTTGCTCTTCACCCGGTTCAACTTCGTTGTGGCCTACCGCCAGGGGTCACGGAACCAAAAGTCTGATGCATTGTCTCGGATGCATGACACGGCTACTCCCGAGGCTGGGACGGAACCAATCCTGCCTGAACATTGCTTTGTGGGTGCCTTGCGTTGGCAGGTCGAAAGAAGGGTCACAGAGGCTCTGGAGGGAGTAGCAATTCCTGGTGAATGTCCAGCCGAGAGACTATTCGTCCCTGACCCGTTGCGGGCAGAGGTTCTACAGTGGGGACATAACTCGAAAGTCGCCTGTCATCCTGGAATCAACAGAACCCTAGCCCTCATAAGCCAACGATTCTGGTGGCCCGACATGAGAAAAGACATTACGGATTACGTCAAGGCTTGCACCGCTTGTGCGTGCGGGAAATCCTCCCACCAGCCTCCTGTGGGCCTGCTTCGGCCACTACCCATTCCATCGCGGCCGTGGTCCCACATCTCCCTGGACTTCATCACTGGCCTCCCTAGGTCGAGAGGTAACACTGTAATTATGACCGTGGTAGACCGATTCTCCAAATTGACTCACTTCGTAGCTCTCTCCAAACTACCGTCATCATGGGAGACGGCACAACTCCTCACCCGTCACGTGTTCAGGCTTCACGGAATACCGATGGACTTAGTATCAGACCGTGGGCCGCAGTTCATCTCCAGGTCTGGAAAAAGTTTTGTAAACTGCTGGGAGCCACAGCCAGCTTATCGTCTGGGTATCACCCTCAGACTAACGGCCAGACGGAGAGGGCCAACCAGGACCTTGAAGCGGCCCTCCGATGTGTTTGCCTACACAACCCCGAATCCTGGTCCACGCACCTACCATGGATCGAGTACGCCACCAACACCCTGCCGTCATCGGCGACTGGACGCTCACCTTTTATGGCGGCTTATGGCTATCAGCCACCCCTGTTCCCTTCACAGGAAGGTTCCATTGAACTGCCCACTATTCAGCATCATCTTCGGCGGGCCCACAAGGTGTGGCGGGAAACCCGAGCGGCGTTGTCCCGCACGGCGGCCCGCAACAAAGAGATCGCGGATCGCCGGCGGCGTCCGGAACCTTCCTACCAGCCAGGAGACAAGGTCTGGCTCTCTTCCCGGGACATGCACCTTGCTGGGTGCTCCAAGAAGTTGGGTCCGCGTTACATTGGACCTTTCGAGATTCTCTCAATCATCAATCCGGTTACAGTGAAGCTCAGACTACCGCCCGCGCTCAAGGTGCATCCGGTGTTCCACGTCTCCCTCCTCAAGCCAGAGACCCCCAGCCCTCTGAATCCTCCCGCACCAGTTCCGCCTCCTCCCAGGTTGGTCGATGGGGACCCTGTTTACACTGTCAAAGAAATTTTGGACTCGAGGTGCAGGGGCCGGGGCTTCCAGTATCTGGTCGACTGGGAAGGGTACGGACCGGAGGAGCGGCAATGGATCCCCCGCTCCTGGATCCTGGACCCGTCTTTGCTCGACACTTTCTACGCTGCTCATCCTGATAAGCCAGGTGGTCCGCCAAGGGGCGTCCGTTGAGGGGGGGGTACTGTCATGGTTCGGTTCTCAGCCTGTTGTGCTTGTGTGTGTGTTGTTCCAGTGCCTGCAACGAGGGGGGCGTTCCCCAGCTCCGCACCTGCAGCGCATTGACAATCAAGGCTTTAAAAGGACTCCGAGGAGCACAGCACGTCGTCGGATTATTATTTGCTCACCGTCGTGTCCAAGTGTTCTCCGCGTTTCCCTGTTGGTAAAAGTTTTTTTGAATCTGCCGTCGTCTTTAGTTAACTTGTATTCACGTGTGTGTTTCCGCGTCGCCTTTTGTTGATATACTCGTGTTGATTGATTCCGTGTGCATTTCGTGTCGTCCTTGCCGGTTGCAAGTGATTTATGTTTTTCTAGTCCTTGCTGTTAGCAAGTGTTTTTTGTTACGTTAGTTCTCCTTGCCGTTTGCAAGCGATTTTAGTTATGTTAGTTTTCCTTGCAGTTGCAAGCGCTTTTTGTTACATTCGCGTTCCCTGCCTTTTGCAGGAGTTTTGTGTTTTCCAATTCCTCCTTGCCTTTTGCAAGTGTCTTTTGTTACTTCCGTGTCCCTCGCCTGTGTGGAGGGGCACCACTGTAAATTCCGTTATCTTGCCTGCGAGCAAGCTTTGTGCCATCGGTTTTTCAAGAGGAATAAATCGAGTTTGTTTTCCTCCTCTGAGCCTGCGTTTCTGGGATCCGTTTTTCATCGACTCTGCTGAGTCGTGTCACCGGCCACCTTAAAACGATGCAAAGATGCGTTTTAGGATGATAGCGAAACGTCATAAATGTAATACAAGATAATCATACCGGTAAGAAAAACATAAAACTATAAAATAGTATCATCAAACACCTATTGTGAGAACTCAGAAACTATTGTAAAAAAAACAAAACAATATAGTACGAATAATATTTTTATCTGAATTATGTCGCTATTTTTAAAGCGTTAGATGGGTAGACGTCTTAAATAATATTATTCATTCAAATTAAGTAATATAGTAGCTGTTATTTCACAATCAGGGCAGTACGTTAGCTGGCTTCTTAGCATAAAGGGTTGTGAGACCGAGTCCTACCTCCGGCCTTGCTGGGTAGACTTTGCGTGTTCTCCCAAATTCCTGAAAAAAACAAAACAAAAAAAAACAAACCCACGCGTAGAAGGTAAATTAAAGAGTCCCGATGTGTAAATATGCGTGTAAAAAATTGTTTACCTACGCGTACCATCGGAAAGTAAGCGCGATTCGTAAGGAAAAAATAAATCGTTCAATCAAAAGTTAAATGTCTCTTAGTCATACAAGATACACGTTTGTTCACTATATGTTTAGGTAAATTGCTGCAAAGAGCGGTTTTAAGATTAAAAAAGATCGTCGCGGTAGATTGTTACGCTCTGATTAAATCTCGTAGTTTTGTGTTTTAAATCCAGGGGTGATTTAGTATAGCTAATCTTACAGACTATCATATTCAATAATATCTTATAGGCTAATTTAACAATGGGTATTTCTAAGTATTTAAAAGAAAAAAAAAACTCACAAAGACTTGGGATCTCTTAGTTCGAATACGTCGTGCTGCGATAAAACTATTTAGTGTTAAACGTGCTACAACTTTGCTAGCGATAAGTCTAAAGACGTTTTATTTATCCTCGAAGGGTAAGTTAAAAAACAAGAAACGGTAACACTTTATAATAACTATCCGTTATAAGTAGTTCATAGATCATTAGTTGATTGTTAATTAATGAGTTGTTAATGACTTATTAAATATTTGTTAACTGTTTGTTTTTTTTTTTTTTTTTTTTTTTTTTTTTTTTTTTTTTTTTTTTTTTTTTTTTTTTTTTTTTTTTTTTTTTTGTGTGTGTGTATGTGTGCGTGCGTTTGCGTGCGTGCGTTTGCGTGCGTGCGTGCGTTTGCGTGTGTGCGTTTGCGTGCGTTTGCGTGCGTGCGTGCAAATACGTATAAATTTATACTCATTCATTCACCTAAAACCTTATAAATATCCCATTACCCTTCGCCTTAACCAGGTACTTCAGAATCTTGCCAGAGTCGTGAGATTTAAATGGTCAGGAGACCAGAGAAAAGGTCAGAAAAAAAAGAAATAAAGAGAAAAGAAAGGTAAATCAAAGTGACATCCAGCACCGACCAAACACTTCCTGCCTTCCCCATGATTACAAAATCAAAGTCTTACGCCAACCCCGGAAGCCTCTAAATTCCAGCAAATTTAGCGAGATCTCAAGAGCCCAGAGGAAAAACTAAAGAGAGGAAGGAGGGAAGGATCGATAAGGCAGAGTGAGATCAATAGAAGCCAGTACATCCAATCCATCAAAGTGAAGTCCAGCACCAACAAGACCCCTCCTGCGTGGTTACAAAACCGGAGTCTTATGCCAACCCCAGAAACCTCATACTTCTAATAAATTAAGATCTCAAGTGACCAGAGGAAAAACTAAAGAGAGGAAGGAGGGAAGGATAGATAAAGAAAAGTGAGAACCACAGACACCAGCACCAACTGATTCAAGGGGCTGTGGGAGGGAGAGGGTACTTCTGTTGAGTTTCAGTAGATGCTGGTGCGACGGATCTGGCATGCATAAGGACCACCACCAAAGAGAGAAGCCGTCAACCGAGGTCCAGCAAAGCGAGCACCCCCCCCCCCCCCCCACCCCCCCCGGAATCCCCAGGCCGCGGCAGCACCAAGGCCACCCCCAAGCCACCCGAGCGGACACCGGTCAGCGAGCCGACCCAGATACCCGGAACACCCCCGCCCCAGCCCCGGCCCACACCCCCGAGCCCAAGGCCGCAGAACGAGGCCCAGCGGGCCCCCACAGCGCCCCACCGGTCCCCAGCCCCCATCCCCCCACGACCCCCCCGCACCCCACCCAAACCCGCCATCCACCACGACCCAGGCCCCACCACCCCCGACCCCCAAACCCCCGAACACACCCCGACCCCCAGCACCCAACCCCCCACCCACCCATACCTCCACCCCCCCCCCAAACAAGCCGCCCCCCCCCGACGGCCGCCACCCCCCCCCCGCGAACCCGGCCCCCCGCGAGAACCCCCCACCCCCCCCCGGAAACCGGCACCGGGCAGCAGCGCAGAGAGGGAAGATGTGCCCACCCCACCTCCAGCCGCGCGAGATTTGCACCGCGGCGGGAGGGGGGAAGCAGAGGAGGAAGCACCAGGGGAGAAGGCGGGACACCAGAACACCGAGCCCGGTGGGGAGAGGCCCCGGTCGTCACGCCAGAGTACAAGTGACACCTAACCCTGTTACTGAGTCCGCCAGCTCGCCGACTGGCGAGCTCTACCCTTACACCGTGAATGTGGCCCCACCCAGTGTATATACAAGTGTGTGCGTGTGGTGCATTAAAATTGGGAGCAGGTGAGTCGGAGCAGAGGGAAAAAATTTCCCCTACTCCGACACACCCGTATCCCCCCCCAAAAAATGAATATGTATATGTGTGGTGCATAACTGTTTATACTGTTAACTGTTTGTTAAGGATTTATACTTATGACTATAAACAGTTAATATGTCATTATTAAACTGTTAGTTATTGAGTTATAAATGACTTGTTAACTGTATATTAATCATTTGTAACTATATATTATAAATTAGTAAGACTAAGTTAACAAACTATTAGTAAATTACTTAATAATGACTTGTTAAGTATCAGTTAATAGTTTATATCTGTTATTAGGACGTTATTCTAAAGTGGTAGCTATTCCTCATTTATTAACTGTTATTAAATGAGGAACAGTTGCAACTTTACGATAATATCCCAATAGTATAAATTAGCTACTTACTAATATTTAACTTATATATTAGCTAATTCTTTACATAGTAGATGTTAACCATCTATTAATAACTATGAAACTTTGTCAAACAACAAACAGGTGGTGTTAGGGTCTGGGTTTTAGTTTGGGTTTTTCTTTGTAATGTTTTCCTTGTGTCTCTAGTTCTGTCAATGTCTTATGTCCACCTGTGCTCGTTTTCCCGTTCCCTTGTGTTTGTCCAATCAGCTCCCCAAGCCACTTGTGTAGTGTCCAGGTGTCTCTTGTTATCTCGTTAGTATGTGTATTTAGTTCCCTGCTTTCGTTCAGTCCTGGTCAAGTCTTTGTTGTTGTTGTTGTTGTTGTTGTTGTCCTGTCGTCACCGCAGCTTGTTTCCCTGAGCCTCTGAGTCCTGCCCGTTTAGATTACATCTAGTAAGTTTAGTTCCCAGCTTTAGTTTGCACTTTGTATGTTCTTTTGCACTTTGTTTGTTTATGCATTAAATTAAAATATGTTTAAGAGCACCCCTGCCACGCCTTTCTTTGCCTCCCTCCACTTGGGTCCACAATCTCCCGCAAACCAAAACAGAAAGACTCGACCAGCAATGGACCCGGAGGGGGCAATGGTGCAAATCCACCACAACGGCCTTTCTACGGAGGCTAAGCTAGATGACATCGTGCGGTGTCTAGCTTCTGCCAGGGATGCATGGATTCGCGCCCTCCAGTCTCTCCCTGATCCAGTCCTGGCGGCGCAAGGCCAGCGGCCGCCACCCCCACCAGCTTCAGTTCCGGCGGCACAAGGCCAGCGGCCGCCACCCGCTCCCGCTCCAGTTCCGGCGGCGCAAGGCCAGCGGCCGCCACCCGCTCCAGCTCCAGTTCCGGTGGCGCAAGGCCAGCGGCCGCCACCCGCACCAGCTCCAGTTCCGATGGTGCAAGGCCAGCGGACGCCACCCGCACCAGCTCCAGTTCCGGCGGCGCAAGGCCAGCGGCCGCCACCCGCACCAGCTCCAGTTCCGGCGGTGCAAGGCCAGCGGCCGCCACCCGCACCAGCTCCAGTTCCGGCGGCGCAAGGCCAGCGGCCGCCACCCGCACAGGCTACAGTTGCGGCGGCACAAGGCCAGCGGCCGCCACCCGCACCAGCTCCAGTTCCGGCGGTGCAAGGCCAGCGGCCGCCACCCGCTCCAGTTCCGGCGGTGCAAGGCCAGCGGCCGCCACCCGCTCCCGCTCCAGTTCCGGCGGCGCAAAGCCAGCGGCCGCCACCCGCACAGGCTACAGTTGCGGCGGCACAAGGCCTGCGGCCGCCATCCGCACCGGTTCCAGTTCCGGCGGCGCAAGGCCAGCGGCCGCCACCGGCTCCTGCGGCGCAAGGCCAGCGGCCACCATCCGCTTCAGCTCCTGCTCCTGCGGCGCAAGGCCAGCGGCCACCATCCGCTTCAGCTCCTACTCCGGCGGCGCGGGGCCAGCGGCCGCCACCAGCTCCTGCTCCGGCGGCGCGGGGCCAGCGGCCACCACCAGCTCCTGCTCCGGCGGCGCAGAGCCAGAGGCCGCCACCAGCTCCTGCTCCGGCGGCGCAGGGCCAGCGGCCTCCACCAGCTCCTGCTCCGGCGGCGCAAGGCCAGTGGCCGCCACCAGTTCCAGTTCTGGCGGCGCAGGAAAAGCGGCCGCCACCACCCGCACCAGTTCCGGTGGTGCTCATCTGGCGGCCGGGACGCCCTCCTGACTGGCGATGCCCAGCATCGCTCATCTGGCGCCCAGGACGCCCTCCTGATTGCCCCTGATGGTGGACAGCGTTCCCGCCTCCATGCCCCCCTCTGCCCGCCCTCGTTTTGGGTCTTGTTGTGTTTTTGGACATCTGGGATCTGTCTTTGGGGGAGGGGTACTGTTAGGGTCTGGGTTTTAGTTTGGGTTTTTCTTTGTAATGTTTTCCTTGTGTCTCTAGTTCTGTCAATGTCTTATGTCCACCTGTGCTCGTTTTCCCGTTCCCTTGTGTTTGTCCAATCAGCTCCCCAAGCCACTTGTGTAGTGTCCAGGTGTCTCTTGTTATCTCGTTAGTATGTGTATTTAGTTCCCTGCTTTCGTTCAGTCCTGGTCGAGTCTTTGTTGTTGTTGTTGTTGTTGTTGTTGTTGTCCTGTCGTCACCGCAGCTTGTTTCCCTGAGCCTCTGAGTCCTGCCCGTTTAGATTACATCTAGTAAGTTTAGTTCCCAGCTTTAGTTTGCACTTTGTATGTTCTTTTGCACTTTGTTTGTTTATGCATTAAATTAAAATATGTTTAAGAGCACCCCTGCCACGCCTTTCTTTGCCTCCCTCCACTTGGGTCCACAATCTCCCGCAAACCCTAACAGGTGGAACAAGTTGAAAGTACAGAATTTGAAGGTGAAATTTAAAATATAAAATTACTATGCCTTACCATGCCTAAATATCAATTTTCCGTACCATTGAACTTTTTCCACTCATGTGCTCCTCTACAAAGTTTCACTGGTATAGTATTAGTAGATGGTTAACAAACTATTAACAACTGCTGTAAAGAAGTGGGTTAATCTACTACTTAAATATTAGTTATTACTCTATTTATGTTATTGGGACGTTATTCTAAAGTTGCAACTACTCCACATTTACTAACACGTAATAAATGAGGAATAGTGGCAACTTTATAATAACGTCCCAATAACCTATACAAACTATGAAGTAATACTTATCAAGTCATTAGTAAGTAATTTTCTAATAGCTTGTTAACGATGTATTACTAATTTATAAAATATAGTTATGAATAATTACTATACAGTTAACAAGTCATTTAGAGCTCAATAACTAACAGTTTAAAAATAAAATTTTTACTATTTATAGACATCATTTTAAAACCTTAACAAACAGTTAACAAACATTTAATAAGTCATTAATAACTCATTAATTAACAGTTTACTAATGGTCTATTAACTAGTTATAACGGGTAGTTATTATAAAGTGTTACCCAAGAAACAAAACAAAACATAAGGGTTTCACGAAACAAAGCACTATCGGTAACAAAAATAAAAAGTAAGTATCCATATATTATTTGCACAAAATACACCTGGCACCTTAAAACGATGCCTTCACCCACCTATAAAACTAAAACAGAAACAAAGCAAAAATAAAACTACATCATCCTTCTTCACGTACGCGCCATATTCCTAACATAATAAAAACATATTTCATACCCGGATACTTTCTAAAAAACTACTAACCTAAGGGTTACAGGGCTATCCATTGAAAGAATCCGAGCTAATAATTAGAAGATATTTCATTCATACATATTCAGATAAAAAGGCTAACATCAAGATAGAAGACTCTTACAATCAACAGCTTAAAGATTTCAAAAAGTATGATCCCCACAATACATTCCCCCTCCACCTCCTAAATCAGTTACTGTTTTTTAAAAAAAAGAGTTTGCGACTACAAGGCCTTTTCATAAATCAGTTTAAGAAAAACAAAAAAACAGTATATTTATTATTTTTTTAAATATTACAAAAACGATAGATGTTAAAACCCGTTTCCACACAGCGCATTCGTGTATATACAAACCTCATAAACTTAAACAACAACAAAAATACATAGAGACATCCGATAAAAATCGTATAGACACAAATTATAGCACTAGCGGTAACAAAACTAGAAACAGAAAAATAACATTTTATACGTGTACGCATCTGCAGAGGGGCTAAAACAACTTGCGCACTCAGATCATGAGAGTGCCACCAACACCTTCTCTAAGCCTAATCCTTTTTTAAAAAAAATCAGTACATTTATTAGTTTTATAACGCATCAAAAACGTAAGAGGGGGGTGAAATTCTTATGTACAACACAATCTTATATACAACAGCCCAAAAACATAAAATACATAGCTAGACGTACCTTCTTCACGTACGGGCCATATTCCTAACATAATAAAAACATATTTCATACCTGGATACTTTCTAAAAAACTACTAACCTAAGGGTTACTGGGCTATCCATTGAAAGAATCCGAGCTAATAATTAGAAGATATTTCATTCATACATAATCAGATAAAAAGTAAAACGGAAACAAAGTAAAAATAAAACTACATCATCCTTCTTCACGTACGCGCCATATTCCTAACACAATAAAAACATATTTCATACCCGGATACTTTCTAAAAAACTACTAACCTAAGGGTTACAGGGCTATCCCTTGAAAGAATCCGAGCTAATAATTAGAAGATATTTCATTCATACATATTCAGATAAAAAGGCTAACATCAAGATAGAAGACTCTTACATTCAACAACTTAAAGATTTCAAAAACTATGATCCCCACAATACATTGCCCCTCCTCCTCCTCAATCAGTTACTGCTTTAAAAAAAAGAGTTTGCGATTACAAGTCCTTTTCATAAATCAGTTTAAGAAAAACAAAAAAACCCCAGTATATTTATTAGTTTTTTAAATATTACAAAAACGATAGAGGATAAAACCCATTTCCACACAGCGCATTCGTATATACAAACCTCATAAACTTAAACAACAACAAAAATACATAGAGACATCCGATAAAAATCGCATAGACACAAATTATAGCACTAGCGGTAACAAAACTAGAAACAGAAAAATAACATTTTATACGTCTACGCATCTGCAGAGGGGCTAAAACAACTTGCACGCTCTGCTCATGAGAGTGCCACCAACACCTTCTCTAAGCCTAATCCTTTTTTAAAAAAAATCAGTACATTTATTAGTTTTGTAACGCATCAAAAACGTAAGAGAGGGTAAAATTCTTATGTACAACGCAATCTTATATACAACAGCTCAAAAACATAAAATACATAGCTAGACGTACGACAAAAACGTGAGAGAGGGTAACCTTATGATGTCAAAGACCGCCAACTGCTTGTTTTCTCAGGTTGGGTGGGGCTGGTGTTTTGTAGAGCAGAATTTCTCAGAGAGGGGCGAATGGAGGAAAACTCCAATTCGGTCATGTATTTGGTGAAGTAAGAGCATTTTAACACAGCTAAAAGCTCCAAAAATTTAATTTTTCATGTTGGTAATAACCCTTTAGTATTTTATTTACAAGCTCGTAAATATTCTCAGTGGTACATTTGTAGAAAATGTATATGCCCAAAGCAGGTTTACAACTAGAACTTGGGCAACGCCTCGCCGTGAGGTTCCTCTTTTGTTTTATAGGAATTATTTGTATTTTCGTGATTTAGCGTCATTAGTATTATTATTTTGCACAGTGAATCACATTTAGGATAACATATAAGTATGTCTTTAAATCTGGTAAATGTGGAAAATTCCATTTTGAATTGCTACAGCCCTAAAATAAAAGTGTACACACCCTTCTTCATGTACAAATACATCTATGGTGTCATAAATTCAAGCCGTGGATCCTTTCTAAAAAACTATTAGCCAAGGGCTTACAGGAATACCCTTTGTAAGAGACTAAGGTGTTAATCTACTAATAAGAAGCTGATTTTGGTTAAATTGTTGCAAAGATCGGCTTAAAGATTAAGGGTTAAGTAGAGTATAAATCTATTAACGTATCAAGAAACTCAAAGTTTCATACTTTCAATTCTCTTAGTTTTAAAAAGAAGCAGACGTCTGACCAATAATGTCCACATGCAGTTCCTGCCTGAGTTTGTGATTACATATTCTCTCCAGAAATCAGTATTTTTTTTAAACTAGTACAATTATCTTTTTTAAACACACAAAAAAAAAAAAAAAAAAAAAAAAGCTAAACAAATTTTCGCTACTCTAATGCCATACATTGTTCCGTCATCCAAAATGTACAATTTACAAATTGAATACCTTTGAATCAAATTTTTAGGTTTTACATTCATTATCAACATTTTAATACCCTAGTTTACTTTTGTAGACAAAATTATACTAACTTTATTGTGTTCATCCTACCGAGATTTCTTTATTACATTGCTATCAAATACAACGCACAAAACATCAACCGATTAATTTCACGCCTCACTCGAATTAAAATTAAAATAAAAGTGTACACACCCTTCTTCATGTACAAATACATCTATGGTGTCATAAATTCAAACCGTGGATCCTTTCTAAAAAACTATTAGCCAAGGGCTTACAGGAATACCCTTTGTAAGAGACTAAGGTGTTAATCTACTAATAAGAAGCTGATTTTGGTTAAATTGTTGCAAAGATCGGCTTTAAGATGAAAGATTAAGGGTTAAGTAGAGTATAAATCTATTAACGTATCAAGAAACTCAAAGTTTCATACTTTCAATTCTCTTAGTTTTAAAAAGAAGCAGACGTCTGACCAATAATGTCCACATGCAGTTCCTACCTGAGTTTGTGATTACATATTCTCTCCAGAAATCAGTATTTTTTTAAACTAGTACAATTATTATCTTTTTTAAACACACAAAAAAAAAGGTAAACAAATTTTCGCTACTCTAATGCCATACATTGTTCCGTCATCCAAAATTTATAATTTACAAATTGAATACCTTTGAATCAAATTTTTAGGTTTTACATTCATTATCAACATTTTAATACCCTAATTTACTTTTGTAGACTAACTTTATTGTGTTCATCCTACCAAAATGTCTTTATTACATTGCTATCAAATACAACGCACAAAACATCAACCGATTAATTTCATGCCTCACTCTATTTAAAATTAAAAATACAGACAAACTTATCACATTCTAATACCTACCTCCCTCTCTTAAAGGGACACTTTTTAGCAGCAAAAAGTTGCTACTTTTTCAATAATTAATTTGGTGACGTGATTATTTTTTTATGTACATTTAATAACTTTTAAACCGATGTTAAAATGAATCGAACGCCGGCATGTTTGTTACACGTGACTAAATAACCCGGATGTTTACGTCACTAGTGTGTAAACGCTACACGATGGAAGCGCTATGCAACGCAGCCGTGCATCTAGCGTCAAACCCGGAAGGATTAAACCTTATCGCTTCGAGCCAACACGACAAAATAACCCTACCGAAGGAAAGTCTGCCTTGGATGTGAAAGTTGTGGCGCCAGATGGTCTTTTCGGGCACAAAATAAACTTTAACGAACGAGTGAATCAGGCGGTGGGTGAGTGGTGCTCGTGCGGGAGCTGCAGGAATGGACAATCCGCTAATGAATGTGTGCTGTCTGGAAATGAAAGAAATCGAGGATCGGTTCCTTGCGGACAATCTCAACTGCATCCTGGAACATGAGACATTCAACATGGCAATACTAAATAGACATTCTCAGGATAGCTTTGGTTGCGATGAAAGATGTGAAGAAGAAAAGTCTTGGAGGAGCCAATATCCAACAGGTAAAGTGACACACAGCACGAGCAATGCAAAACGTGTGGAACTGACGAACTATTTCAGGAAAAAGAAAAAATAGTAAAATTATATGTATCGTCGTTACAGCGCCCAACCTCCCCTAGCTGTTTTTTTTCTTTTCTTTTTTTGCGTAGCGTCCCGATGATGTAAACGAAAGCTTGCAAGAAGGTTGTGTATTAACCGTGTTTATTTATAGACAGAATGAAGTAAGGAAATGCGAGACACCGTTACCTCGGCTGGTTATCAATGGTTTGGATCCGAACGAAATTAATAGAATGTAGCGAGCAGTGACGGGAGTCGGAGGCAGAGTGTTGAAGTCCGGAGCCAAAGACCGGCGGTTTATTGATATCAGCTTCTCAGCGTTTAACAGCAACAACAACTCACTCTGCGCGAGGCTCACAGACCTACCAACATTTTGTTCTTTTATCCTTTCATCCTTTCATCCTTTCATCCCAACAAACTCCCCCTTCGTCCCAACGTTCCGTGGGAGAATTATGTTCCAATCACTACACAAGCCCCCCCAGAATTCACCCACAATCAAACTCCGGATGACGGGGCGGCAAAACTGCCCGACCCCTGCGGGTACAGGACCCAGGGAGCGAGGGTGGGAGGGACACAGCAGAAACACCAGAACAGTCCCGCGCACCAACTGGCGGGGATGCAGGAACAACTGGAAGGGACCCCACACGGTCCACAAGGCGCAGCCCAGGGGGGCGGCCGCGGCGGGGGCGCGGGGCACGTCCAAGGGTCCGGCCAGGTCAACATGAGCCGGTTTAACTTGCAACCCGGTGTCGGAGCCCCGAAGCGACTGGGTGTCACGGTCGGAAGCCTGGTCGGCCGCCATCCGGGAAAAGTCGAGGCCCAGCTGTACCGTGTTGACAGCTGCCCTGGACAGACAATCCGCTACCACGTCGTCCTTGCCAGCGATATGTCGGATGTCCGTGGTGTATCCAGATATGAACGACAACTGTCGCAGTTGCCGCGCCGACCACGGCTCGGACAACTTCGACATGGAGAAGGCGAGCGGCATGTGATCGACGAAGACCGTGAACTCACGGCCCTCCAGGATGAAGCGGAAGAGGCGGATGAACCTGTGGTAAAAAGTCACCATCCCGAGGAACTCGCGGAGACCCTGGGCCGTCCGGGGTCGAGGAAAAGTGGCAACAGCTTCCACTTTTGCCGGGAGCGGGGTGGCGCCGTCCTCGTTGATGAGGTGGCCGAGGTATTGGCTGGAGGGCACACCAAAGACACATTCTGTCTTAGTGCCGTAGGTCCGGATCGGTGCATCGTTGGCCGCTGACAGGTGCGGGCCGTGAGTGCCCCCGGCAGCATCTTCAGCCGAGGCAGGCAACACGCTTCTGCGGGCGCCGGAGTCACAGAGGAACTTGAGTCTGGAGAGGGTGTCCATGATAAACAGCAGCCGGCACTCTGCGCCCCCACTCACAGCTGCAATTGAGTGGAGGCGTCGCCGTTTCCCGACGCGACCAAGGAGCAAGGTGCGCGGCACCTCTTCGCCTTGGTTCCAAAACGTGCGTGAAAATAGCATAAGCCAGGGGCTGATCGGCCATCCACGGCAGCACGTACCTTATGAGGTGCCGTTGCGGCCGCCGGGACTGGGAAGGCGCGTGCAGAGGCCAAGACCTCGTGGTTGTGACGCTGGGTGGCCAGGAAAAAGCGGTCTGCTTCCTCCGCCAGAGCACGTGGCTCGGAGATGGTAGTGTTCGCTAGCGCCGTAGCTCTGGCCGCCGTGGAGCTCCCGAGCGCGGCCCCGACGTGGTAGTAGCGCGTGGAATCGTCCGTAATTCCACGGATGGCAAACTGAGCTTCAGCTTGTACAAACCACGTCGCCGCGGCCGACTCCCAAAACTCCGGTAACTTGAGACCAGCGGAGTTCGCTATGTCGCTCAATTCGATCAAATTCTCAGCCTCGGAAACGTCAACGAGGCGGATGTCGGGGTCACCAATGTAGCGAGCAGTGACGGGAGTCGGAGGCAGAGTGTTGAAGTCCGGAGCCAAAGACCGGCGGTTTATTGATATCAGCTTCTCAGCGTTTAACAGCAACAACAACTCACTCTGCGCGAGGCTCACAGACCTACCAACATTTTGTTCTTTTATCCTTTCATCCTTTCATCCTTTCATCCCAACAAACTCCCCCTTCGTCCCAACGTTCCGTGGGTGAATTATGTTCCAATCACTACAAGAAATGCAAATGAAACTGGAATGCACCACAGGAAGAACAGCGGGACAGAACACAAATGTAGTACGTCGCACATGCCGATGATAATGATACTAATCCACATTCTAGAAATTTTTTGTTAAAATAAGATTATGAACATGGTCAATTTGTGAAGTATAAACAACTTACGAGCTAATAAAACATAACGTCCGCGCCTGCTTGTCCTTGCCGGGAGGTCGACAGCACTTAGCAAGCCATTGTCTACGCAAATAGCCTTTTTTTTGGGATAACATACCAGTGTGCACCTCACGGGTTTTTCCTTGACGACACCTTGCAAAATTTTGCAATACAGTAAGGCATAAGTGACGTTTGTGTCTTCCTCGTCGTTCTGTCTGCGTGAACTACTGTTCGCCAAGCGAGTATACACACTTGTTACGTCACCACTTGAGGGCGTTCCAACACGGAAGTACTTCTATGTTGAAAAAAGTTAAATAAATCAATATTGGGGTGTATTCTTCAGCTCTTATGCATGTTTCGTAGCTAAACTAACTATTTACTGCCAATCAAGCCATACATGTAAAATTAAAGGTGCCTTCCTTTAATCATAGGCTGTAACATCCTTTGACCTTTAGATGGTGCTGTTCACCGCGGGGGGTGACACTCAGACCTCTCCACCGTTTTTACAATATCAGACGTCTTCTGAAATGGGTTAAATAACCACCCTTTACGCACGACCGTCGAAAAGGAGACGCAACTTCGTACCCGTAAACACCGGTAAGTTTCTTTTATTTATTTTAAAAAACAAGAAGCAAATGGATAACATTTTTTTTAATATTCACAACACTTAAACTCGATTAAGAGAGCCTCGTACTATTTTACATTCACGCACGCACATACCCGATAGAGGCGCTAGGGGGGCGCTTCCTATCGCACGACTTAGTGTGAAGTATCACTAAGGTGGTGGGACGCGCTTCCTGCAAGACTTCAAAAGGCGGGGTCCTTCCTGTGACATGATATGAAGGAGAGCTATCAGTTTGATGAAAAGTTTTTTAACAAGAGGATGACGATTTATGGTGGGGTCTTGCAAAGTGGGGGGAGCGCTTCCTCCCCGACTTCAAAGCTGGTGGTGGTGGTGGTGGTGGGGGGTCCTTCCTGTCACAATCTTGAATCACCGGAAGCACATATACAATGGGGAGGGTGATGGGGTGACCGGAAACATATGTTCACAGGCGGGGTGGGAGGAGTGGGGGTCCTGAAAAACATATGCTTGTTGGGGGTGCAAAATGTCATCAATCGAGGGGGGTGGGAGGAGGGGGACCGGAAGACATATGTTTGTTGGGGGTGCAGAATGTCATCAATCAATTTTGACATTTGCTGTCCTCGGCTTCTGATTGGCTAGGGTTGTGAGGGGAAGGGAGGGGGGACCGGAAAACATATGTTTGTTGAGGCGGTGTAAAATGTCATCAATCAATTTTGACAGGAGCTGTCCTCGGCTTCTGATTGGCTAGGGCGGTGAGGGGGGTGGGGAGGGGGGTGCAGGTTGTCATCAATCAATTTTGACAGGAGCTGTCCTCTGCTTCTGATTGGTTAAGAAGGCGGAAGTGGGCGGGGCTTAATTCAAAATAACGGCTTCTGATTGGCTAAGAAGGCGGAAGGGGGCGGGGCTTAATTCAAAATAACGGGTTCTGAATGGTTTTATGGGGGCCATAAATCAGTTTTTGACGTTTGGTTTTATGGGGGCCATAAATCAGTTTTTGACGTTTGCCGTCCTGTTACTATATATATCTCAACTGTTGTATTATAAACTCTGTCTTTTTAGATAACATGTTATCTAACTGTATTTTTATATTCTGTAGTTATATCCATATTTTATTATTTGGGTTTAATGCATATTCATCCGTTAGTTGTTTAATTTTATCTTCCAGGTATTTTTCTAATTTTTGATCCTGTTTCTTTTTATAAGTTGAATATGATATAATTTTCCCTCTAATTACCGCTTTCCCTGCTTCCCAGAGAAGAGATGGAGATATATTTGGAGAGTCATTTATTTCCAAAAAATCTGCCCACTCCCTTCTAATAATTTTATCAAACTCTACGTCTTTCAGTAATGAAATGTTAAAACGCCATATCGGGGGAAGTTTAAAGGTAGAGTCAATTTGTAGAGTGAGAGAGACTGGTGCATGATCACTTATAATTATAGAATGTATTTTTATAGCAGTTTTATCAACAATAGAATTATTTGTAAGGAAAAAATCAATTCTTGAGAATGATCGGTGCACCGCAGAGAAGAAAGTAAATTCCTTCTTAGTTGGGTTTTGAAGTCTCCAGCCATCGCTGAGGCCAAAATCCTCCATATATTCATCTATTACTTTAGCGGATCGTAATCGCCTTGTATATATCATATTATTAGAACGATCTATTAACGGGTTTAAGACCGTGTTAAAATCACCTCCAATAATAATAGTAGAATTTGTTGCTAAATCGAGTAACCGAGAGAAAAATTCATGAAAAAAATCCGGGTCATCATTATTTGGGGCATATAAATTACCAATTGTATATACTTTATTAAATATAGTTACCTGGATAATAATATATCGGCCCTCTAAATCTGTTACTATATTATTTAGAGGAAAGAATAAATTCTTATGTATAAGTATAGAGACACCTCTTTGTCTACTATTATAGGAGGCAGAGTAAACTTGACTAAAATTTTTATCTATAAATAATTTTTCTTCTGATTTTTGTAAGTGGGTTTCTTGTAGGAGACAAATATCTGCCTTAAATTTTGAGAGATGGTCTAAAATTTTTATCTTTTTGCCTGGGAGCGAGCGCCACACACATTCCAGGAGACCAGAACTAATTTCTGCATACAAGCAATATAGACTCAGTCTTATGTATACATCTATATAAGCTGCTTATTAATATTAACATATTGTAGGATAGCAAAAGAGTAATTAGGCAATTTATATAATTTATATAAAGAGAGAGATAGCAAGTAGATAAGTATAATAGTGAAGAAACGAGGGGGGAAGTGAGTGTGAAGGAAATCTGTGGGGGATTCAACATAACAATACACCAGTAAATAGTGACCTAAGCGAGATTATTATTTTTATTATTATTATTATTTTTTTAAGAATATATTTTTAGATTATTATTATTATCATCATTATTATTATTATTATTATAGCCTATACATGATATAAATTCATATTCTCAGTTTCGTAACCCATTATCCATACATATACATACATATACATACACATATATATACATATACATATATATACATATATACACATATACATACACATACATATACATACGTCAAATAAACACACAATACTCGGCTCTACCAATTATCAGTTAGAACAGCCAAGGGGTCGAGGTTGGGTTTCGGAATAGCTGGCCGTCGATATATAATTTATCAACGACCATCTTAGTCCGTTTACCCTCCTGTCTATTTTGTTTCATTATAGGAAACAGTACTTTTCGCCGCTCGTTTATCTCTCTTGGGAATTGATCATTCATCCCGAAAGATGTCCCTTTGAGCTCCCGTCCTTTACTTTTTACCAATTCTTTATGTTTAAAATGTTCGAACTTAGCAATAATAGGACGGGGCTTATTGCCCTTACGAGCTCCGAGCCGGTGTACACGGTGAAAAGAGATATTATTTAGTTTAGTTTAGTTTATTCATTTTTTCCTTTCGGACACATTACAGTTTACATCAATCACATCACATCATTTGCAACATTGACATCCGAAAGAAGGGCTGACGGGTAGAAGCCGAAGCTTATTCGAGACCCGTCCCCATCGACCCATTACTATAACGCATCAATCATATACATTATTTAGAATAGTCATTAATTTTTATCGTTATCCATCCCATACTATCCCAGACACTGCTCGCTCAGTTCATCTTGAATGTCCGTGTGTAGATTGTGGCTAGTCCCAGTCATTTGGAACTGGTGAGTCGGTCCCCAGACGCCACCAGCAAGCCCACCATTTACCGTCTCCTGAGGGATCTTTAGCGATAATGTCATAAATTTTTTTATCTCGCCCTCGGATTATCTGGGGTATTTTCGGATATACCTGAAAATATTAGATTTTCCCGCATACTACGGGATTGAACATCTAAGACCGTTTCCTTTAGCATTTTATTTTCCTTTTTAATCGTCTCCAACTCGGCTGTGACAGCGACGAGAGAGGAGCGTAGCTCGGAATTATCTCGTTGGAGATCGCTTACCTGTTGGCTTGAATTCCAAACTTGCCTTTAATTCTTTGACGTCCTCGCGGATAAGAAAGAGGACGTCAAGTTTTTTATTTATGGAATCCAGCATACTCACCGATACGTCGGCGGTTACTAAATCGTCCGTGTCTGTTGACGAGTCATTTTTCCTTTTTTTCGAAGGATTATCACGACTAGCCGCCAGATCATCTATCGCGCAGCTATAAAAATAATCGTCAATAAAGCGTTCGAGGTCGTCCACACTGGATAATATTTCCGATCTTTCTTAGAAAAGAAAAAAATCGAATTTATCTAATCGTTAAATTCGGGTTTAATTAGAAATATAAAGCTAATTCTATTTTAGCAGCAGGACGCCGCCATGTTAGATTTTCCCAGTCTCGCTACCGGTCTCGCGATATTCACAGCATCTCGCGATAGCTCGTCGTTTTTTGTTTTTTTTTTGCTCTCTCATTTTCTAAAGAGTGGTCCATTTACCACCAATGAACCCTCACGTTACATATGTATGAGAGTGGGCGTGGAAAGTGGGACTTGGAAAAAATTCAGTCCCATTAAAAATGAATGGGGAAAAGTTGATCTTTAACATTAAATTATGCGAGTACTGTACGTAATATGGAGTCAGACGATATATATACCGCGAAAGGCGTGAATTTTCTCAGTAAGTTGAAATTTGAACGGTGTAAATCGGAAGTATTATGTGGGAGTAGTTTGACTGCAAAAAAGTGAGGAGAATTAAAATGCTATAATAACTAGTCTAAGCAATTTCTGGAGAAATTGCGTGGGAATTCTGAAAGCTGAATGCTAGGGAATGCTGAAAGCTGAATGCTAATAGCTGAATGCTAATGAAGGAACTAGAAGGATAAATTATGTGAAAATTACATAGTAATTAACTATTAATTACTAGTAATAGTAGTAGTAGTAGTGGTAGTAGTCATAGTAGAAACAGTAGTAGTATTACTAGTAATTATTAAGTAGTACTTAAATGACAAATACAAACCCATCCACCCATTCTCAGTTGGTAGTCAGCACTAGACACCTACCATAAATTACTAGGAGAGTAAATTTTTTTCGTTCATCTATTTATAAGCAATGCCTATACTCATCTTTCACATCTTTGGGTGCTGGTACTGAAAAAAAAAAAGGATTATCAGCAAACATCAGCGAAAATCAACACAAAAAGTGTGCCGTGTCAGTCTACTTGGCACAAAACACAACTCCTCGTCCAATCAGATGACACCTTAACACTTTGCCCGCCATAAAGTTCATATGACGTTTAGTATAAACCTAGGGTATGTCGCCAAAAACGTCATTTGACGTTAACTATGTTTTTTAATGGAAACGGGTGGAGGAAAGCCTTGGGCAGCTGTGCTCCAAGTATCAAGCTGATCGGGTTACTATAATGAGTATTCCTGGCCACTAGATGGCGTGATGAGTCTTTTGGACAAGATCGGGTAGGAGACAACAGTAGAAGAAGAGAGGCTGAGCTAGAGTGTTGAGAGGGAGAGAATGGAGAATGGAGAGGGAGTCAAAAAAGCTACAGATGGCGATCAGCTCACGCTTGATCTTTATTTTCAAAGCTCAAAAGCATCGACCAGTGATGACGAGGTTAAGTCATAGTTGAAGCGGTGACGCGGCCGTTTCGACCACGTCCTTAGGCCCCACCGGCTAGCGACGCTAACACCGGAGAAAAGTGGTGCACAACAGACCACGTATGCACAGATGACGTTTCATCGGACGATGACGACTACTATGGGTCCGATGCAAGACAGTCTTGGACAGTTTTTCGTCCTTCAAAGAACGTGAAGGTAAGTGCTAACATGCTAAGAGATTGCTAGTAAGATTACTTTCCTAACTTTTCGGGCGATCTGCTAGCAGCGTGTGTAAGTGCGCTGATATACACTAGAACATCTATTACCTATACAAACGTGAATGTATATTTTATAGATCGTGCTCACAGCAACGTCCGACCACTGGTTCTATGACAAAGAAAGGTAAAAAAAAAACAAAAAACGTTTTCAATACACTGCAACAATAAAAGAAAAGTCTTTTGATAGTATTGTAATTGTAGATGTTTCTTTCAGCTCCTACTCATAGGGCCCAAAGTGACCCTTCTCACAGTGAGCAGAACAAAGGTAAAAAGAAAAAGAAAAGATTCTCCACAGCACTAATAAAATATTTGATGGTAAACGTCTTCTATAATTTACAGAATGTGCGTCAACCAATACATCCAAGAAAAAAAGGTAAACATATGCACACACACACATTGCATCACACTGCTCTAAAATAATATATGATATTGAAATGTATATTTGCAGATCCCAAATATTCTGGCTGGCATGAAATTGATGAAGTTGGCTGGCAGCCAACCATCTTCCCCTTTGCTGCAAAACCAGGTCCAAGGGATGCTGCAGCAGAGCTGAATTCCCACCTGCCAGCTGACATCCTGGAGCTCTTCATCACGGATGAACTTCTCCAGCACATCGTTCATCATACCAACCTCTACGCAAATCAGTCCATGCAGAATCAGACCGACAAAAACTGTGGTGCAAATCCTGCTGCATCCCCCTTGCACGCAAGGGATTGCTCCACAATATACCACACAAAATAAAAAATTGTGTAGTTGAAACATCCACATAATTGTAAATAGTAACACGTACACACACCACACATGCTCAGTTGCGCACGTGTAAATAGTTTGCAAAGAGTTTGACAAGGCGGGGTCAAGTAGGACTCAGACGCAGGCGTAAGGTAGGCCACCAAGGCAGCAGGTTTATTTCCGGCCAACAGTGGTCTCCTCTCAAACTGAGAGGAGAACAGGGAGGGGAAAAAGTGGAGAACAAAAAGCGCTCCACTAGGGAGGAAAAAACAGGCAAAAGGTACTGGGGACAACAGAAAGCGCTCCGCTAGGGAGGAAAAAGGGCACAAGGCAAAAGGGGTAACTAAAGACGCTCCAAAAGGGAGGAAAAGGCACAAAAACAAGGCAACAACGCTAGGCAACATGAACGAGGACATAAGGACTGTGGACGCTTCCATGCACTGACGGTGACACTTCGGCACTGAGGGGAGAATGCAGCTGGCTTTTATTGTGTGGGTTGATTGGTGGCAGGTGGTGATAATCATGGGCGGGGACCGGTAATGAGTGAGCGGCAGGAAGGGCAAGTGACCTGGGGTGAGAGGAGAGTTAGGATTTCAAAGTAAAACGGGAAACATGGATAACAAAACAAAAGCATGGGCCGTCACGCCGGTGGCGGCGTGACAGTACCCCCCCCTCAACGGCCGGCTCTTGACGGCCCAGGAATATCAGGGTGATCTTCATAAAATTCTTCAATTAACGAGGGATCCACGATGAACCGGGAGGGGACCCATTGCCTTTCCTCCGGGCCGTATCCCTCCCAGTCCACCAGGTATTGTCTTCCGCGGCCCCGATTACGAACATCCAAAAGTTTTCTAACCTTGTAAACGGGGCCGCCTTCAATCATCTCCGGGGGGGGTGGGTCGGGTTCGGAGGGCACCAGTGTGCTTTCATGAACAGGCTTGACTTGGCTGACGTGGAATGTAGGATGAACTCTGAGGGATCGTGGCAGACGGAGTCGAACGGCGGCAGGTCCTATGGACTTGGTTACTGGAAAAGGCCCCACAAAGCGCGGGGCCAACTTTGGACATGGTACCTTGAGCCTGAGGTGTTTGGCTGATAGCCAAACTCGCTGGCCTGGGCGGTATTCTGGTGCCGGTCTCCTCTTCCGGTCGGCGGCCCTCTTCACCCGGTCTCCCTGGCGTTGAAGCGCCGTCCGGGCCGCCGACCAGACCTTGTGGCACCGACGGATCATGGCCTTGACCGAGGGGACCGTTGCCTCCTCTTCCAGTTCGGCGAAGAATGGCGGATCGTAGCCGTGGACGCATTTAAAAGGGGTGAGACCTGTGGCAGATGTGGGCAAAGAGTTGTGCGCGAGCTCGACCCATACTAGATACTTGCTCCAGGTTGTCGGGTTCTGGGAGACGAGGCATCGGAGACCGGTTTCGAGCTGCTGGTTCAGCCGTTCTGCCTGCCCATTGGCCTCAGGATGGTACCCAGAAGTCAGGTTGGCTTTGGCACCTAGGGCTTTACAAAATTGAGTCCAAAAACAGGAGACGAACTGTGGTCCACGGTCGGAAACGATGTGTAAGGGGAAACCATAAAACCAGAATATGTGGTGGATCATGATGTCGGCTGTGGTCTTGGCGGATGGGAGCTTGGTTAATGGGATGAAACGAACCATCTTAGAGAATCTGTCGACGACTGTGAGGATTGTGGTTTTACCATGGGATGGTGGTAGTCCGGTCACAAAATCCACTGAAATTTCCGCCCATGGTCTGGATGGAATTGGTAGTGGCTGGAGTAGACCCATCCGGGACTGGTTTGACGTCTTGTTGCGGGCACAGGTAGGACAAGCAGCTACGTAGTCCTTGATTGTGGTCTCCATTGCCGGCCACCAGAATCTCCGGGCGACAGCATACACGGTCCTGCGAACTCCAGGGTGGCAAAATAATCGTGAAGTATGGGCCCAGTGTATTACCTGGGCCCTCAGTTCCTCAGGCACAAAGAGTCGGCGTGGTGGGCATGACGTGGGGGGAGTGACGTTCCGTAGTGCCTCTTTGACGTCGTCCTCAATTTGCCACCTCATGGCCCCGACTATGCAGTCCCGGGGCAGAATGGTCTCAGGCTCGGCTTCCAGTGGTTCGGACTCGTGAATTCTTGATAAAGCGTCAGCCTTGATGTTCTTACTGCCGGGTCTGTAGGTCAGAGAGAAAACGAAGCGGTTAAAAAACAAAGACCATCTGGCCTGTCGAGGGTTGAGTCTTTTGGCCTGGCGTAAGTATTCCAGATTTCGGTGGTCGGTCCAAATCACGAAGGGGAGTTCGGCGCCTTCCAGCCAGTGTCTCCATTCTTCGAGAGCCACCTTCACAGCTAGGAGCTCCCGATCACCGACCGAGTAGTTGCGTTCCGCTTTTGATAATTTTCGTGAGAGGAAAGCGCAGGGATGTGTCTTGCCGTCCTCTTGACAACGCTGGGACAGGACTGCCCCAATACCAATACTCGAGGCGTCCACCTCCACCACGAACTGGCGCTTGGGGTCAGGGACTCTGAGGATAGGGGCATTAGTGAAGCGAGATTTTAAGTCCTTGAATGCCCCTTCAGCTTCCGTGTTCCACCTAAATCGAACTTGCGGGGAGGTCAAGGCGTGCAGGGGGGCAGCAATGGTGCTGAAGTTTCTGATAAATCGCCGGTAGAAGTTGGCGAATCCGAGGAATTGTTGTACCTTCTTTCGTGAGTCCGGCGTGGGCCAATCCCGCACGGCGCTGACCTTGTCCGCTTCCATCTCCACTTTTCCGGGTGACACGACGAATCCCAAGAAGGAGATGGAGTTGACGTGGAACAGGCTCTTTTCTGCCTTCACGTAAAGCTGGTGATCCAGCAGGCGTTGCAAGACTCGGTCCACGTGGCTTCGATGGCTTGCTTGGTCAGGAGAGTAGATTAGGATATCATCCAGGTAGACATACACAAAGTGGTCGATGAAATCTTTGAGTACTTCGTTAATCATGGCCTGGAAGACTGCGGGAGCGTTCGTGAGGCCGAAAGGCATGACCAGGTACTCGTAATGTCCCCGGGGAGTGTTAAAACCAGTCTTCCATTCATCTCCCTCGCGGATCCGGATGAGGTGATAGGCGTTGCGGAGATCGAGCTTCGTGAAGATTCTAGCTTGTTGCAGCTGGTCAAACACAGAGGACATCAATGGCAAGGGGTACCGGTTCTTAACAGTGATGTCATTCAGGGGACTGTAATCAATGCATGGGCGTAGGGATCCATCCTTTTTACTCACGAAGAAAAAACCTGCGCCTGCAGGTGAGGAAGACGGTCGGATGAGGCCGGCCTTCAAGGAGTCGTCAATATAATTGTTCATGGCTTGGCGTTCGGGTCCTGAGACCGAGTACAGTCTCCCCTTGGGGATGGTTGATCCGGGGATCAGGTCAATCGGGCAGTCATACGGTCGATGGGGAGGAAGAGTCATGGCCTTGGTTTTGCTGAAAACCTCCCGCAGGTGGTGGTAGCAGGAGGGAACGGTGTGCAGGTTCGGGTATTCCTCTTGAGCGGACGAGGCGAGGGACACCTGGTGAACCTGGGCTGTGGTGTTCCGGGGTGCGGGTTGTTCCAATCTGTGAGTCATGCAGTCCTTTCCCCACTCCAGAATGACTCCAGAGTTCCAGTCGATTCTGGGATTATGTAGACGCAGCCAAGGGTGACCCAGAACCAAAGTGGGGGAAGCAGAATGGAACACATGGAAGCGAAGGGTCTCGAGGTGCTGTCCGATGTGCACTTCCAGAGGTTCAGTGATGTGGGTGATTCTGAAAAGTTCCTTGCCGTTCAGCGCTCGAGCCTGGATGGTTGACAGAAGTGGCTCGGTGGAGACTCGTAGTTGCCTCACGAGCTCCCAGTCCATGAGGCTCTCGTCGGAACCGGAATCGATGAGGGCTGACAGATTTGTGGTGACATTGTGGTGGTCTATCTGCATTGGCGTAAGTCTGTGATTCTTGGCGGGTCGGGGTGACGGAGGACTCACCGGAGAGTGAGCCTTTGTGGTGCAGGATTCCACCAAGTGCCCAAGACCACCACAATAGTAGCAGCGGCCTTCTCGGCGTCGGCGCTGCCTCTCCTCCGGCGAAAGCCGAGCCCTTCCCAGTTGCATGGGTTCGTCGCTAGCGAGGTCCACCTCTCCTGGTTCCGGTCGGGAAGGAGCGATGAATCGCGGCCTTCTGGCCTCCGGTGTCCGCGTCCAGGGGATAGGTTCCTCCCTCCTTCGCGGTCCGCCGATCTTGGCCAGCTCCTGGCGACGATGATCGGTCCGGATGGCGAGGGAAATCAAGGCGTCCAAGTCCGCGGGGAGATCTACGGGAACCAGAAGCTCTTGAATGGCGGGTGAGAGTCCTTTCAGAAAATGGTCGTGAAGTGCGATGGCGTTCCAGCCACTGCTCGTTGCCAACGTTCGAAAGCGAACTGCATAGTCGCTGACAGATTCGTTGCCTTGCTGAAGTCGGCTCAGTGCTCGTGCCTTCTCTCGGTCATTGTTTTCTGGATCAAAGACTTGGCGCAAAGCGATTCGAAAGTCCTGTACGCTTTGGCAGACCGAGGAACCCCTGGCCCATTCCGCGGTCGCCCAGGTTTTGGCCCGTCCCGTCAGGTGAGACAACATGAAGGCCACTCGGGATCGGGCTGTGGGAAATGCCTGTGGTAACTGTTCAAAATGAATGTCACATTCTGTGAGGAAAGTCTGACAGCGTCCGGTTTCACCGGAGTATCGTTCTGGGGAGGCCAGTCTCAATCCTACCCCGGTGAATGGCGTGGTCGGTACCGAGAACTCAGGGTGAGGAATCTGTCCAGTGGGAGCTGGCGCTCGACGCCGTGAAAGGCCTACCAGCTCGTGGACCTGGCTGGTCAATTCCTCCATCCGGGACAGCATGGTCTGTTGGATCCGGTCCTGGTTGTTGAGCCGGGCCTCCTGGCTCTGCAGTGCGGCCTCGACCATGCCTGCTGGGTCCATGCTGGCCGAAGTGTACTGACAAGGCGGGGTCAAGTAGGACTCAGACGCAGGCGTAAGGTAGGCCACCAAGGCAGCAGGTTTATTTCCGGCCAACAGTGGTCTCCTCTCAAACTGAGAGGAGAACAGGGAGGGGAAAAAGTGGAGAACAAAAAGCGCTCCACTAGGGAGGAAAAAACAGGCAAAAGGTACTGGGGACAACAGAAAGCGCTCCGCTAGGGAGGAAAAAGGGCACAAGGCAAAAGGGGTAACTAAAGACGCTCCAAAAGGGAGGAAAAGGCACAAAAACAAGGCAACAACGCTAGGCAACATGAACGAGGACATAAGGACTGTGGACGCTTCCATGCACTGACGGTGACACTTCGGCACTGAGGGGAGAATGCAGCTGGCTTTTATTGTGTGGGTTGATTGGTGGCAGGTGGTGATAATCATGGGCGGGGACCGGTAATGAGTGAGCGGCAGGAAGGGCAAGTGACCTGGGGTGAGAGGAGAGTTAGGATTTCAAAGTAAAACGGGAAACATGGATAACAAAACAAAAGCATGGGCCGTCACGCCGGTGGCGGCGTGACAGAGTTTACCAAATTGTTTGTTCGGATTGCTACTGTTGAATGTAAATAAACTTATTTTGCAATCAAAAAACACTTTTTTATTGTTGGGGTAGTGTTTTATAGAAATTTAGGTGTTTGTAGAATCACTCATGCAAAAAAAAAAAAAAGTGCCAAATTCACTAGAGTGCATGAAATAACATCGTTTCACAAAAAGCTTGATTTCTCCGTATTTTGGAAGAAAACAAGAGGATTTGGGTGAAACGAATCTGTTTTCTATTGTTGATTACTGAAAATCTGAATAAGGTATAAACAAACTTTTTTTTTTAGATGAAAGATGAGACTTCAATCTTTCATTTGGTAGTATCCGCGTTTCCATAGTCCTAACACAACATTTTCTGTGGAGCTTGAAAGAACGGTAAAATTCTGTAAATCAGCTGGCACTATGGGGTTCCCTTTTCCGAAAATGGCTGGCAGTCAAAGAGATAAAGTCAGTGTTGCAAATTAAAAAAAAAAAAGTGATGAGTGATTGTGATACTTCTGCTGCGAGCGCACTACACTTTTCTTGAGCATCTGTGATGTAACATCACTACCATTTACTACAACAACAGGCCACGTTTTACAATTATGAGAGCAAAAGGCTGTTGTCAAGAGATTTTTGTTTTAACTTAAAACGTTGCATTTAAAAAAAATTAAAAAAGAGTGGTGCTGCCTAGTTCGAGTCCAGGCTCGGACCTTCCTGGGTGGAGTTTGCATGTTCTCCCCGTGCCCGCGTGGGTCTTCTCCGGGTACTCCGGTCTCCTCCCACATTCCAAAGACATGCATGGCAGGTTAATTGGGCGCTCCGAATTGTCCCTAGGTGTGCGTGTGAGTGTGGATGGTTGTTTGTCTCTGTGTGCCCTGCGATTGGCTGGCAACCAGTCCAGGGTGTCCCCTGCCTACTGCCCAGAGCCAGCTGAGATAGGCGCCAGCATCCCCCGCGACCCTTGTGAGGAATAAGCGGTCAAGAAAATGGATGGATGGATGGTGCTGCCTAGGATCGTACCATGACCTCATGTTTTATGCTTCAGCACCTGTATCCACTGGACCACAGAGGAAGTATGTAAAGAATTGCTCCAATGTTGTAGTAATCAGGTGATGGGACTTGCTATCCACATCTTTACAGAATTGATGGATACACTTGGGATTAGTATATGAATTTTATATGTAAAACAATTGAACGATGTGTCTGTCATAAAATGGTCAAAAAAAAAAAAAGTTGCTCCAGTATGGCTGTCTTGCAATGCATCTGACTTGAGCACTTAACCGAGTGAGCTAACCTGAAGGAATGAGCATCAGAGCGATTTGGCGTATTTGTAATTTAAAGTGTCATCTGATGCTGAAAGTTGTCAGTGCTGATTTGGGAGACGTGTTTAAATATGTGTTTTACAATTATGACAAGAGCAAATGGCTGTTGTCAAGAGATTTTAGTTTTAACTAAAAAAAAAAATGTACAGAGATGGGATTTGAACCTACAACCTCGTGATTACTGAGCAAAGAACTTAACCACTCGACCACCACAGCTGCAAGAAAAATCACTGACATTATTTTTTATTATTTGAAACTTTTTTCTTTTTTTTTTTTTTTTACATAATTTGCATAATTGATGGATGCACTGAGGTTTAGTACATTAATTGTTTTATTTACCAATACAATACAGTCACAACATAAGGCCACTGAAACAGGGGGGATTGTTACACTATGGCTCTTGATGACTAGATAGATGACTTGAGTTAGGCCGTTATGTCGCTGTTATTTGTCCTTGCTTGGCGCCCTGCTATGTGTCCTTGCTTGGCGCCTTTCTATCTGTCTGCATTCTGACATACGTATCCAGTAAAAACCAGTTAAGGCCATCAGGCCACACATTCTCACATGGGGAGGCTGAGCCGTTCGCCCATGTGGGCAGGCGGCCTAGACAGTATAAGTGGGGGACGATTCTGAATAGATCAGTTCCTCTTCCACATACTAATAGAAGAGGGCTCCGCAGCTGCGTACTCGATCTTTCTGGCATCCAGTAAACAGTTCAACTGAGAAAATGCAGCCGTCTGGTTATTACTGTTAGTATAATATCGTGAGCATTAAGATACAAGAACCAGTGGAAGTTCCCACCCAGAACTTTACAGTGTCCATTGTGAATGTGCACTTTGGTGTTGTTGTTGTTTTCCAACCAAACAATCTACAGATCGTGCGCAATCCGAACATCATGATGATCCGTTGCACCACTTATACATATTTAAAATAAATATAATTCAGTTGCTGAAAATTGTACAATAAAATTTAAGTCCACAAAAGTTGCATGCTAATATAAATGTCATTACAATCATTACACACAGTAGATTTAGATACAAGCAAGAAGTGAAGTCATTTTCTACCTTTGTTACGTCCATCTGATCCGACCAGTCAATATTAATGTTATCTAGGCAGTTGCTTGCTTTGTATCTGTTTACTGTGACCGACACATTGTAGTAGCAGTAAAACATGATGGACAGAGGGACAACAAAATTGACACCAATCACCGTCATAGTGTAAGAAATGAAGGATCTGTGAAAAAAACAAAAACACATTCTGTTACAATCTGCTTTTATTTTACTAAAGTAAATAGTTCCCAAGTGTAGCCTTATATAAAATCATCATGCAAGAATCAGTTTATCAGAAATCTGCAATTTCGGGATTGAATGACTACAGGCCTGTCAATCTGATATCAGGTCATTAAGTCCTTTGAATATTGAAATGGTACATGATAGGGACTACTTTGTCTCAATTGGTATTCATGAGTCTGAACAAACAAAGATAACATACGGGGTTCCACAAGGATCCATTCTTGGACCACTTCTACTTAATATCTAAATGATGCCCCTTGCTCAGATTATGGAGCACTACAACCGTGGTTCTCAGCCTTATTTCAATGATGTACCCCCAGTGAAATATTTTTTTCAGTCAAGCACCCAGCAGTGCAAAGCATTTTTGGATGGGCAATATATGTATTGATAATCTTATAATTACTATTTAATAATTACAAAAAAAAAACAACTGTCAGCACTGAAAATTGTGTTTTTGAACTGAACTGAGTGGTTTTGCATTTTGTGGGACACTTGGGCTTGTGCTTCTATGGGGATTTTTTTTTTTTTTGTGCACGGATGCTACATATTAAAAATATTTTAAAATCTCACGTACCCCCATTCGAGAACCCCTGCGAACATCTATTATTATACACAACAAATTCGGTAGAGTAAATTTGACTATTTAGAATAGGAGCAAGTAAGAGTAATATTTACACTTGGAAGTGAGTAAAATGAAGAATTAAAAAAAAAATAATAATAAAAGTCACTCAAGGGTTGAGGAACGAACTCATGACCTTAAGCTTGGGAGACAGCTGATATACTCCCTGAGCCACGCAGCTCATGCTGTGGATTAGTATATCGCTCGTGTCAGCTACAATCTTCCTAACTCCAAGACACCAAAAACATTGACTAAAAATTGTGTTTTTGCTCTCCTCTTGGAGATAAGCAAAAAGTAGGAGGGGCATAGCTCACTAGTGTGGAAGTCTTTCAAGCTGAAGGTCCTGAGTTCCTTCCTCAACCCAAACGTGTCTTTTTTTTTTCTTCAATTCTTTATTTTACTTTCTTCCAAGTGTAAATATTACCCTACTCTAAAACTCTGAGTTTATTTGTTCCCACTCGAAATAGAGTAAAATTTTCTCTTCAGAATTTTCTGTGTACTTGTGCAGATGACACACAACTTTACATTTCAGTGTCATCACGTGACTAGAAGTGAATTTTTCAAATGAATGATTAGATGGACCTTCCCACGGGCTCACCACCGGTGGGAGGGGCCAAAGGGGTCGGGTGCAGTGTAGGCTTGGTGGCAGCCAAGGGAGGAGACCTTGGCGGACCGACCCCCAGCTACAGAAGCTGGCTCTTGGGACATGGAATGTCACCTCTCTGGCAGGGAAGGAGCCCGAGCTGGTGTGCGAGGCCGAGAAGTTCCGACTGGACATAGTCGGACTCGCCTCCACACACAGCTTGGGCTCTGGTACCAGTCCTCTTGAGAGGGGTTTGACTCTCTTCCACTCTGGAGTTGCCCACGGTGTGAGGCGCAGAGCAGGTGTGGGCATACTTATTGCCCCCCGGCTCGGCGCCTGTACGTTGGGGTTTACCCCGGTGGACGAGAGGGTAGCCTCCGTCCGCCTTCGGGTGGGGGGACGGGTCCTGACTGTTGTTTGTGCATATGCACCAAACAGCAGCTCAGAGTACCCACCCTTTTTGGAGTCCTTGGAGGGTGTGCTGGAGAGCGCTCCTTCTGGGGACTCCCTCGTCCTGCTGGGGGACTTCAACGCTCATGTGGGGAATGACAGTGAGACCTGGAGGGGCGTGATTGGGAGGAACGGCCCCCCTGATCAGAACCCGAGCGGTGTTCTGTTATTGGACTTCTGTGCTCGTCACGGTTTGTCCATAACGAACACCATGTTCAAGCATAAGGGTGTCCATATGTGCACTTGGCACCAGGACACCCTAGGCCGCAGTTCGATGATCGACTTTGTAGTCGTGTCATCGGATTTGCGGCCGCATGTTTTGGACACTCGGGTGAAGAGAGGGGCGGAGCTGTTAACTGATCAATACCTGGTGGTGTGTTGGCTCCGATGGTGGGGGAAGATGCCGGTCCGACCTGGCAGACCCAAACGTATTGTGAGGGTTTGCTGGGAACGTCTGGCGGAATCCCCTGTCAGAAAGAGTTTCAATGCCCACCTCCGGCAGAGCTTCTCCCTTGTCTCGGGGGAGGCGGGGGACATTGAGTCCGAATGGGCCATGTTCCGCGCCTCCATTGTTGAGGCGGCCGATCGGAGCTGTGGCCGTAAGGTGGTCGGTGCCTGTCGCGGTGGCAATCTAAGGGATGCCGTCAAGCTGAAGAAGGAGTCCTATCGGGCCTTTTTGGCCTGTCGGACTCCGGAGGCAGCTGACAGGTACCGGATGGCCAAGCGGAACGCGGCTTCGGCGGTTGCTGAGGCAAAAACTCGGACATGGGAGGAGTTCGGTGAGGCCATGGAAAACGACTTCCGGACGGCTTCGAGGAAATTCTGGTCCACCATCCGGCGTCTCAGGAGAGGAAAGCAGTGCACCATTAACACTGTGTATAGTGGCGATGGGGTGCTGCTGACCTCGACTCGGGACGTCGTGAAGCGGTGGGGGGAATACTTCGAAGACCTCCTCAATTCCACCAACACGTCTCCTTTTGAGGAAGCAGAGTCTGGGGACTCTGGGGTGGGCTCTCCTATCTCTGGGGTCGAAGTCACTGAGGTGGTTGGAAAGCTCCTCGGTGGCAGGGCCCCGGGGGTGGATGAGATCCGCCCGGAGTTCCTAAAGACTCTGGATGTTGTGGGGCTGTCGTGGTTGACACGCCTCTACAACATCGCGTGGACATCGGGGACAGTGCCTCTGGATTGGCAGACCGGGGTGGTGGTCCCCCTTTTTAAGAAGGGGGACCGGAGGGTGTGTTCCAACTACAGAGGGATCACACTCCTCAGCCTCCCTGGTAAGGTCTATTCAGGGGTGCTGGAGAGGAGGGTCCGTCGGGAGGTCGAATCTCGGATTCAGGAGGAGCAGTGTGGTTTTCGTCCTGGCCGTGGAACAGTGGACCAGCTCTACACCCTCCGCAGGATCCTCGAGGGTGCGTGGGAGTTCGCTCAACCAGTCCACATGTGTTTTGTGGATTTGGAGAAGGCGTTCGACCGTGTCCCTCGGGGAGTTCTGTGGGGTGTGCTTCGGGAGTACGGGGTACCGGGCCCCTTGATACGGGCTGTTCGGTCCCTGTACGACCGTTGCCAGAGTTTGGTCCGCATTGCCGGCAGTAAGTCGGATTCGTTTCCGGTGAGGGTTGGACTCCGCCAAGGTTGCCCTTTGTCACCGATTCTGTTCATAACTTTTATGGACAGAATTTCTAGGCGCAGCCGAGGCGTGGAGGGGTTCCGGTTTGGTGGCCTCAGCATTGCATCTCTGCTCTTTGCAGATGATGTGGTGCTGTTGGCTTCATCAAGCCGGGGCCTTCAGCTCTCACTGGAGCGGTTCGCAGCCGAGTGTGAAGCGGCTGGGATGAGGATCAGCACCTCCAAATCCGAGACCATGGTCCTCAGTCGGAAAAGGGTGGAGTGTCGTCTTCAGGTCGGGGATGAGATCCTGCCCCAAGTGGAGGAGTTCAAGTATCTTGGGGTCTTGTTCACGAGTGAGGGTAGGATGGAGCGGGAGATCGACAGGCGGATCGGTGCAGCGTCTGTAGTGATGCAGACTCTGTATCGGTCCGTCGTGGTAAAGAAAGAGCTGAGCCAAAAGGCAACGCTCTCGATTTACCGGTCGATCTACGTTCCAAACCCTCACCTATGGTCACGAGCTGTGGGTCGTGACCGAAAGAACGAGATCCCGGATACAAGCGGCCGAAATGAGATTCCTCCGCAGGGTGTCCGGGCTCTCCCTTAGAGATAGGGTGAGAAGCTCGGTCATCCGGGAGGGACTCAGAGTCGAGCCGCTGCTCCTCCGCGTTGAGAGGAGCCAGCTGAGGTGGCTCGGGCATCTGGTTCGGATGCCTCCTGGACGCCTCCCTGGGGAGGTGTTCCGGGCATGTCCCACTGGCGGGAGGCCCCGGGGACAACCCAGGACACACTGGAGAGACTATGTCTCTCGGTTGGCCTGGGAACGCCTCGGGATCCCACCGGAGGAGCTGGTTGAAGTGGCTGGGGAGAGGGAAGTCTGGGTTTCCCTCCTGAAGCTGCTGCCCCCGCGACCCGACCCCGGATAAGCGGAAGAAGATGGATGGATGGATGGATGGATGGATTAGATGGACTTCAATATTCTACAGCAGTCAAGACAAGACAGAAAAATTCTTTTTAGCCCCAAAAAGGAAAGTTCCAAAATCAGCGCTCACCTTAACTCTATGTAATTAAAAGCTACAAATCAAGCCAGAAATGTTTATGTATTTATTGACTCAGAACTGAATTTTAACAACCCCTTAAAAATTATTACTTAATTTGACCATTGGCACCTGAAAAACATAGATCAAAATGAGGGTTTTCAGTCTCAACAAGACACGGAAAAACTAGTTTTTTTATTTTTATTTTAGTAGACTCGATCACTGTAATGGAATCTTTACAGTTCAAACAAAAAAACCAATCAGGCAGCTGCAGCTGATGCAAAATGTCATCACACTGTCATATCACTGCAAAGTCTTCCTGTGAGTCAAAGAATAGATTTTAAAATCTTGCTGCTGGTCAATAAAATCCCTAAAAGGACTTTGATCAAAATACATGCAAGGTGCATTAGTACTCTATGAAGCATCCAGACACCTCAGCTCATCTGGGATAGGCTGGTTTACCTGCTGCTTGAGTTGAAACACGTATGGCTGACGCAAAACTGTGGCAAGGTTTTTACTTTCTGGACCTGGATTTGAAACCTCTCCCTGCGCCTTGATCAAATCCACCAAAATCAGGTTACATCACCTGTGCCACTAGTTAGCCCTGGATTTACTGATACTGATACACTGGAACGCCCAGGGAGGTGTAGCATGTCTACCAAATTCACAAGACTAGACTTACTCCGGCAGGCTAGCAAAAAAATGAAGACCCTTCCTGTTACCAACTTCCAGATGTCCTGGGGGTAACAAGGTCTCAAACACGGTAGATTAGACTTACCCGGCACCAAAAGGAAGAAGCACCCGTTTTTACGTGTATGTCTCCAAGTAGAGCCCTTTGTGTATAGTTCACATTAACAGAGGCACCATTTCAATGTGTTAAACGCTCCAGATTTATCTACGTAGAACCAGAAGTATCCACGTAGAACCAGAGGTGGGTAGTAACGAGTTACATTTACTCCGTTACATGTACTTGAGTAACTTTAAAAGAAAAAATAAAATGTACTTCTAAGAGTAGTTTTACCACACACTTTTTACTTTTACTTGAGTAGATGTGTGAAGAAGGATCGCTACTATTGCTCCGCTATATTTGGCCACACTAAAATCGTTACTGTTTCTCCTTTTTTCATTATCTTTACCAGAGAGTCAATACCGGTTCTGCCACATGACTGCGTTTCACCAATCAGACATAGCAACAATAATCACATGACGACTCCTTCCCTTAACATTCTACCAATCAGACGTAACAATGCAGTCACATGACCACAGGCGGCATTTTGAAACATAGCAGCGGGAGAGGACGAAGCCGAACACCCATGGCCTCATATAATAAGCTTACGTGTCTGCCGAAACACACGGACATTTCGGCATATAAAAAATCCACATTGAACCTGAGTTAACATCTTGCGGTAAGTTTGACCTATTTATTAGGTATTTAGCTCATTCACTGCCTTTGACAAGTATACTTGTCAATTACATATTTTCTGGAGCGAGGATAATGGGGGAGAATCTGATTATGCTCCACTGTAAATATCAAACTTGGAAACAACTTTACTGATGCCCAACCACTGGTAGATGACATCATTGCCCCATTTTATACGAAATAAACACTGTTTCAGAGTCCATGGGAGAAATGGCTGTATTTTGGCAAACCTACATTTTTCTACTGCCAATTATAAAAGAAGGGGACGAGGCAAAAAGTAGGGAGTCTATTCTGTCATTTGGTAGATTTGGTTTATATATAATTATTGAACGTAGTATGGCGGTGGTATTGAAAATTTTTAAATTTTCTAAAATGGCTGACAGTGAATGAGTTAAGTAGGTATTTGTCTTAAGTGTTGAAAAGGACCTTTTCACATAGACTCTTTTGCAAACACTTTGTTTACTGTTGCCATAAACGAAACAGATGACGATACATGTTATATGGAGGCATGAATTGGCAGTAGCTACTAAGTGTCACAAATTATTAACTGTAAAGAGGTTTTGGGAACAGATACACTTGACTCCATGTAATGCCAAAACCTGGTAAGAAAACATATCAACGTTAAGCCATTCTTATTCAATTTAGCAATGATAGCATATGTAAACAAAAAATATTTAGGCTAAAAAGTACAAGTTTCTAATTGTTCTGCTGGATGGGTATTTACAGAAATTTAGTGACCACAATATGTTCAGGTGTACACTCAGATTTAATACATTAATCATCAGAAATACTACTCTAATATGGCTAACTTAATTTAACTTTGCAAACTGAACTGAATGTGTGATTTCAATGGCTTACTTACCTGTAAACTCATAGCCTGATATTTTTTTGTGTCAGAGGGTTCACCCCAACAAAATGAATGTTTTTGTCTGTCTGATTACATTTAAAAAAATAAATAAATAAATCAGACATTGTTCAAGCAGTTACTCAGTACTTGAGTATTCTTTTTAGCGAATACTTTTTTATTTCTACTTGAGTAAATTTTTTAATGACTACTTTTTACTTTTACTTGAGTAATATTATTTTGAAGTAACGCTTCACACTACTGTACTTGTACTTGAGTACAATTTTTGGCTACTCTACCCACCTCTGCGTAGAACCAGGGTTACACAAGTATTCATATTATAAACCAGGTAACAATATCTGCACATGTGTGGCAGCATTAACCTGATGTACTTTTGGGAGGGAGTAATAATGTTTTTTAGTTCAAGCAGTCTTCAACTCACGCGTCATTCTGCCGCCAGTTAATGGTGCATGTAGCTCCAGTTGGGTCTGGGGCATAGCCAGCCCAGCCCACAATAGGCATGGTGGACCAGAACAAAGCATTAAGCCATGCTGCCAGAATAAGGAGATTGTATGAGCGCGCAGTCATTTTCTGCCCTGAAGAGACAAAGGACAAACACATGCGCAAGGAAAGTACATTGCAAAGATTACTGTCTCTATGTGGGAAAAGATTGTTGTTCACGGTACACACTCTAAAAACCAGGGGTGTCCAAACGTTTTCATTTGAGAGCCACATACAGAAAATCAGAAGGACGCAAAGGCCACGTAATTTATGAGGAGAAATTGTGTTAAGTACTAAAAATTGTATGAATAATTTATTTGTGCTTTTGCATATTTAGAAAAATGCTACAGTATATAAACCATTTTATTTGTAATATGGCAGTAGAGTTATTATATTTTTTGAATTTTTCATTTTAGTTAGTTTTTATTAGTTTTCAGGGCTGTTCTGTTTATATTAGTTTTAGTTCTTTAATAAATGCTTAGTTTTAGTTAGTTTCAGTATTAGTATTATTATTTTTCTGTGTATTACTTGTGCGCAATATTTAAAAAACACCATGGGAGCGACGTCATCTGAAGGTGCTTTTCTATTGGCTGCTGCTAGATGACATCTCTTCTGTGTGACATACTTTCAAACGTCATTGTTCCGGTTGACATCAAAATAAATCTACTAAAAATCACACCAAAGACTCGAACGAAGGACATTTTTGCTATAATTATAGTTTTAGTTTTGTAAACATAAAATGTAATTTCAGTTAGTTTTCGTTTTTTAAAAAGCATTTTCGTTTTTATTTTATTTCATTAAAGGTGTATCCAAGGATCTTTTGTCTCTCCTTCTTACGGGTGGATCATCTTAACAATTGGTTCTCGATCCCGTCAATCAATCTGCCGTAACGACCTCGTGCATGCTCGTTCTTAGCTGAGCATGCGCACCCTCCCCGGGCCCCACCCCCGAGGACGAGCAGGAGAGCTGATAGGATGTCTGCCATGCACATTTTTTAAAAAGTGACAAACGGACGTTTGGCTTCTACTTTTTGAGAAGATCCTTGAATACTGTCATGTTTCAGTTTGGTTTGGGTTTGTTTTATTTTTGGTGAGTGTTGGTTATCTGGTGTTATTGTGTTTTTCCCCAATCTTGTTATCGTTAACCCTTTCCCACCTGGATGTGTCTTCCCTTATCGGTGCGTGTTGCTGATTGGTTCCCCCTGCCTGCTGTGTCTCCCTGGTGTGTCCTGTTAGTCTCATTAGTGTTGGTATAAGGGAGTGGTGTTTGCTTCACGCGGGTGTGGGAGCATTGTTGTTTGTACCTTACCTTGTCTTGTGTGCTGCGTTTAGTCAAAGTCATCTACATCTAGTGAAGTTAATTAAATTGTCTAAGTCTAGTCTAGTTTTTCCACATTTAATCAAGTCTCTTCACGGCAGCTCTAAGTCTCCTTCACGTTCCCCGCCAAGTCTGTCCACAGTCGTCACGTCATGTCTGGTCTTCACGTCACATCTGGTCTCCACGCCACGCCAAGTCTTCGCACCCTGTCCAGTCTTCACATCATCCCACATCAGTCCACGTACAGTCTGGTCAATAAAGTTGTCATTCCTGTCATTCCACTTCCTGTCACGTTTCTCCGCCTTTTGGGTCCCACCACAACCACCTCATGACAAATACACCCTTAACGAATTTGTTTTTTGAATTTTAGTTTTAGTTATTTCGTTAACTAAAATAACCTTTAATAGCAGCTGTGTTTTTCAACACCCTCCCTTCTTACTTTGACCATCTCCAAACATTTTTGTTTTTATTTTATTTGAACTGAGTCAAATGTCATTTTTAGCATATGTCGCGGGCCGCAAAAAAAATGGACGGCGGGCTGCAAATGGTCCCTGGGCCGTAGTTTGGACACCTCTGCTCTAAATGTATAGTACAATGTGATTGGATACCTATGTCGGGCCTGCAAATTGTGAGGTGTCGATCTATGGCAACCACAGTCAACAGGCCAATGCTAGCCATGCCAAAGAAGATGTTAAGAGCTGCATAAATCTAGAAACAAAAATAATTGTAGCAGTCTAAGATTATGTCCTTATATCTGAAAGTTTCACTTTAGATTAGTATCATATGCCCTAATAGCAAATCACAGTGGAACAAGGAGAGAGGAAATTAAAAAAAAAAAAAAAAACTCACGCAACTCACAAGTTATAAAGTTTCTCAATGTAGAAATTTGCCGAGGAAAAAAAATAAAGAAATTTGCCCAAAAATATCTTGACAATGGCCTTTTTATCTGACGATTTATGACTCAAACATCTTCTAATTTGCAACTTAACACCTCCTGGATACTATGGCCAATAGTTTTAACTAGTGTCGTTCCGATACCGTTTTTTGGCTCCCGATACCGATAACCAGCTTTGCAGTATCGGCCGATACCGATACCATACCGATACTTAAAGGTACACTCAGTATTATACAGTGGCATCTAGTGGTGAAATAATAATTCATTCATTAAAAAAACAAAACAAATGTTTGTTTTAGTAGTATGTAAAAAGACATGTATCGCATAAACATACTTTTTAAAAATATAATGGTAAGTCTAGAAATCACTAATTATTTTACATGGCCGCGCCGCGCCGCGCCTTCTAGTGTCCGCCATGTTTCGCCGCCATCTTTCTGCTACGGGTGCCGTCAAAGACAAATTTCAGCAATCCATTTCTTAACGCGTTTTTGGATCGCCTTTGCAGACGAACTTCCGGTTTGTGTGACGACCGCAAATAAACGAAGAAGAAGAGTTTCCGGTCCCCGAAGAGAGCATTATCAAGCGTCACAATTGCTTTGGGAATTTATTTTATTTCAGCGCGACAAAACAAGAGTTTATATTGTAGTCGCATTTGCCAGATGGAGAGAAATGAGGAACAGACTAGGTTTGGGAAGTGCCGGTGCCTTCGCCAGCTTTCTACTTTCTACTTGACCGGTAAGTAAGAGTACATTTGTGTTTATGTTTTGAGAGCGAGAGAAAAAGTATGCACCATACTAATTAATACGATGTTCGTACCATTGTTTTCCGATCACTATAGCTGTTGATTAGCAACTCCAGGCCAATCGAGCAATTTTGTTATGTAGCTACTTTGCTTTGTTCTGCCCGAAAAATGATTCCCGCAGTCGGGTTATATTCAGAGTAGATGCTCAAGTTATTGTGTAATGTAGTGTAACTGTGATTTCGGAGGTATATTTGCCCATAACTTCAATTGAGAATCTGAAGCATACTGTATTAGTGGAGGAGTTGAAAATTATTCTTTTTGTTGTGTTTGGTGAAAATAGTGTTCTCGAATCACAGCAGGAAATTAATTTTCGGCAGGGAATCACTTTCTGGACTTAACTGCTGGCTGTACCGTAAGCACTGCTCGAGTCTGAACTCTCTCACTCAAGTGTGTACTGGTCCATTTGTGCAATTGGGTGCACAGGAATGTACAGGCTGCTACGTTATCACGGAAACTTGACAAGCAAGCAGCCTTTGCATATTCTGTGCAGTCAAGTTACTTTTATCTAACTAATACAATGTTTTGGGGGCTTTGTTGGAAATGTGGTGACATATATTAGTATCATCAAGTTTTTTTCTTATTTTGTTTTTGTTTGTGTCACACTAGATCAACAGCCAAACTTGAGGGGTTCCAGAACCATATTCTGATGTATACAAGCATTCATGCAACGTTTAAATTCATCACCGACCTGCAAGAAAAAAAATATCAACGGGAGACTCAGCAGCCAAATTGGAATGCCCCGAATGAGGACACTGTAAAGTATATTAATAACGAGAGTCGGGTCAGTGCGTGCTCAAGGCTAGCGCCACTCTTTATTTCTGTCTTCTGCGTCCGGCTGCCGCTCAGTACGGCAAGCGAGACGGGCACAACAAGCAATCGCGAACACCAGCGAAAACTCACAATACATTACATCTCCCCTCTTCAGTCACCGACTACACTGGTCATTAAGAATTAACAGTAATGCAACAAACACGTGAGCAACACTAAAGTGTAACACTGTAACAATAACATAACAATAACATAAACTAACTGGGAAGGAGAGGTTGCTAGCACATCACTTCCACCAGGCATCTTTACCATGCCTGTTCCCTGTCCTGACGCTTACGCTGTTTCTGGAACACGTAAACTACAAATTGAGTCTATCAGGGGGCTTCACTACTCTACCGCGCCGGGTTGTATACGGTTCTTTAGAATGGAGTTGTGAGGACTCTGACGGCTCCCTCCGCGTCGAAACACACAGTTCTGGTGGAGCCGGCGACTGCGCCATCGCAGGTGGTGCCCGCTCGGGGACTTCCGACCAGGACTCGCTACAGATCGTACGGCGAGACCGATTGGCGATCGGGGTGCTGGTGCGAAGGTGTTGGCTGGTGCGGCGAAACTGCTTTCCCCCGCTCTCTACCACGTAGGATCGCGGAGCAGTGTGGGAACGGAGAATTACTCCTGGAGACCATCGGGGACTGCCTGGGTACGGTGCCATCCGCACCTCATCCCCTGGCTGCAGGGCAATGCGAGTGTTGGCTGCTCTCTTGCGGTCATAGTAGAACTTCTGGGTGGACTTGGACTTGTCAAGCAAGCGCTTAACCCTTAGGGCATCGTATGCCATAGGTTCCAGTAGTGCGCGTGCTGTCGGCAGTTTGTTACGAGGCCTCCTGCCCATGAGCATTTGAGCAGGCGACAGGCCTACTAACTGGAGTGGAGTAGTTCGGTAGTCTAGGAGTGCTAGGTGCTTGTCTGACGCCTTACTCCATAGCTTCTTGACCGTTTGTATTGCTCGCTCAGCTTCTCCATGAGAGTGTGGAGTGTGAGGTGATGACGTTTTGTGAAGGATGCCGTAACTCCTGCAAAACTCTTTAAACTCCTCAGAAGAGTATTGTGGCCCGTTGTCCGTACGAAGGGTGGAGCAGATGCCATGTCTGGCAAACTGAGCCTTCAGGGCTTCTATGGTGGTTCTGCTGCGCTGGTCCTTCAGTTCCTCTACTTCAATGTACTTCGAATAGTAGTCCACTAGTATGATGTACTGTTTGCCTTCAAACTCAAATATGTCAGAGGCCACTTCTTCAAATGGCAAATCCGGCGTTTCTGTTGGTTTAAGTGGCTCTCTCGGAAGTTTGTTTTGGATTTCGGCACACTTAGAGCAGTTCCTGATCATGTCTTCAATCTCGGCGCTCATTCCTGGCCAGTATAGGACCTCACGAGCTCGTTGTTTGCTCTTCACCACACCAAGATGAGACTGATGAATGAGCCCCAACATGTGAGTGCGCATGGTGGCTGGCACCACAATTCGCAGACCCTTGTACACTATGCCATCCGACACTGCTAGTTGACTTCTTGAGTCCCAGTACGGTTGCACTGAATTGGGCACCTCCTTCCTATTGACAGGCCAGCCCTTGTGAATTATCTGCTCGAGACCGCTTAACTCCTCTTTTGTGCGTTCTTGCAGTTCTGCATATTTCTGGTCAGTCACTGAAACATAACTGAGCATGGAGACACTGTCAAGACCAGCTGCCTCAGGCGTGTTGTCGCTGAGCTGTGCTCTGGACAGGGTATCGGGGAGCTCCATGTCCTTTCCTCTCCTATACTTAATTGTGATAATTGTCATACCACTGCAGTCTCAGGCGCATTCTCTGGATGCGCATGGGGGTGGACAGTAGCGGTTTCTTGTAGATGTCCTCAAGCGGCTTGTGGTCATTGTATATTGTGACATGATTTCCAAATATGTAGTGGTGAAACTTGATGCATGCATGCACAATAGACAGCATCTCCTTTTCTATTTGAGGATAGCGTGTCTCTGAGTCCGTTAGAGACCTAGATGAGAAGGCAACAGGACGGCCGTCCTGCAGCAAAACTGCACCCAGCCCCATGCTGCTGGCGTCGCAATATATCTCCACCGGCCTGGCTGTGTCAAAATACTTGAACACTGGAGGGTGCGTGCAGAGCTGTTTGAGTCGCTCGAATGATTGTTGCTGTGCTGGTTGCCACGAGAACTCGACATCACCCTTCAGAAGCTGCCGCAACGGAGCGTCTTCCATGCTCAAGTTGGGTATGAATTTTGACAGGTATGTCACGAAACCCAGAAACCGGCGGACCCCATCCTTGTCCGTAGGCGCCGGCATGCGCCTCACAGCTTCAGTCTTCGCAGGGTCTGGCATGATACCAGTAGCAGTTACCAGATGGCCCACGTATAGCACAGCAGACTGACGAATATGGCACTTATCAAAATTCAGTTTGAGATTATATTCAGTGGCTCTGTCAACCACTCTCCGAAGTATGGCGTCATGTTCTTCCATTGTTGGTGCCGCTATCAGTATGTCATCCATGATGCTAACTGCTCCACTGATGCCCTCCAGCATCTGGTCCATGATGCGTTGAAATATTTCGGGTGCGCATTTAACACCAAAGGGCAGTCTCAGCCACCTGAACCTTCCTATTGGGGTGTTAAAAGTCATGAGAAATGACGAAGCTTCGTCTAGCTCAATCTGGAGGAATCCAGATTTTGCGTCCAATACAGAGAAGACTTTCGCCCCTGGTATGCCAGAAATTACTTCCTCGATGGTGCGCATCGGGTAGTGTTCCCGCTTGATCACTTTATTTAGGTCGCTTGGGTCAATACAAATCCTTATCTTGTCCTTGCGCGTGACAACCACCATTGAGCTAACCCACTCCGTGGGCTGGTCTACCTTAGCTATGTAGCCATCTTCCACCATCTCGGCCAATTTGTCGACAATCCTTTCCCTAAGAGCAGCTGGTTGCCGACGAACTGGGTGTATGACACCCTTGGCGTCCGTGTCAATTTTAATCGAGTACTTGCCGGGTAATGTCCCCGTAGTGCGAGCCAGTTCCGGAAAATCATCTAGCCTTCCTGGTGAATCTGAGTCTTGTAGGGAGCTAAGCCGCACTATCAGGCCTAGAGCCTCCGCTGTTGCACCACAGAGTATGTTCTCCTGAGCAATGTTGATGATTTCCAGCGCAGCTTGAGTTTGCCGGTTTTTGTAAGCAAGCAGTAGATCAACTGCGGCAACTGGTTTCAACTTGTGGTTCGAATATGAGCGCAGAGTTCTGTTTGAGCGCCGCAGCTCCCCTGTGTGCTTCAGCAACTGGTAGCTGCGAAGAGTCACCAGTATCTATCCTAAACTTCACCTTCTGAGTTAAGATGTTGATGTTTACGACCCACTTGTCGTCTTCCACCATCGATACCGGAACATCCTCGTGTGTTAGATGTATGGCTAGTACTTCTTCATCTCGTGTGTCCTCCTCTGTAGACTCTGTGCTTACCGTGTTCACACCTTGGCCGCGACACACAGCTGCCCAGTGATTTGGCTTGTGGCAGTGAGAGCACGTGGAGCCGACTGCGGGACATTTTCCTTGATTCCACACATGTTGTGGGTGCCTGCCACATCTAAAGCAGCTGTTTAATTGTTTATTTGGTGGTTGTTTCCAATGGGTTGTTGGCTGTGCTTTGGTGTGAGTGTCTTTATTCATCACTGTGCGCCTCGATCTGTAAGACATCGTTGACACCTGCGCATCTTCCTCTCTGACAATCATCATTTGTCTCTGGGACATCTCAAACTGTTGTGGAATCTCAATTGCCTTAGCCAACGACAGTTCTTCACCTTCATCTAAGAGTCTCTCTTGAACCCTCTTTTCTCTCACACCTGCTATTATAGCGTCGATTAGCATGTCGTCGGAGTCAGCATACTCACAGTCCATTAGCATAAGCTTTAGGTCTTTCACAAAGTGATCAAAGCTCTCCGTCGCATCTTGTTTCCTTTGTTTGAAACGATGCCTTGCTATTCTTTTGTTTTTTCTTGGCCTAATGTAGTTTGCAAACTTGTCCAAAACTTTCACGGGATCTTGCCTCTCCCCCTCAGCCCAGTCGAGGGTTTTGAAGATTTCCCTACCTTGCTCGCCAATCCACGTCCCGAGCCACCCCACGCGCTGCTTATTTTCCAAACCGGCAAGGGGCCCATCGAAGACGAAATTGACGTGGCAGCGGAACCGCTCAAACCCTTGGTATAAATCCGCGGCGTCCCAGTCAATCCTTGGGTGTTCAAATGCGGCAGTGGCCATGGCTGCGTGCTTCCAGTCCTTGTCAGGCTTCTGACACCATGTAAAGTATATTAATAACGAGAGTCGGGTCAGTGCGTGCTCAAGGCTAGCGCCACTCTTTATTTCTGTCTTCCGCGTCCGGCTGCCGCTCAGTACGGCAAGCGAGACGGGCACAACAAGCAATCACGAACACCAGCGAAAACTCACAATACATTACAGACACTTCAGATGGAGGACCCCAGAAGGCTTCGGTGTTGTACCACTAGTATCTCCACCTACCATATCTGAGCTGCAACAAACTGAAGTCAGCCGAGGTCTTGGTCTGTCATTTACATATGGACGGTATTACAAACTACATTAACTTTTTGTCTGAAGCAATACGGAATGGTCACATGTACAAGCAACACTTGTTTTACACAGGACCTGCTGACCAGGTGTCTGAAGCCATGGAGTGACTCCTCCCCCACTTTCCTCAATAAGCCTTTGAAGAATATGATATCATCGTTGGTGGGAACATGCCCTCACTACATAACATATACTTGCGCAGTCAAGGAGCATGCCAAACTTAATAAAACCAGCAAACATTGAAGTGACTTCATTATTACTGCAGTCTGTTCACACAATCAATGGACAACCCTTCCTTAGTTTTGCCCCAATAACATCATAGAGAAGGCGAAAAGTAGTGTTAAAGGTCATACTATGTGTTCGGGAGAGTTTGAGGAATGTTGCAATGTTAATGGGGGACAATGTCAGCAAAAAAAAAAAAAAACATCATGGGATTGAGGTAATAAGATATTTTAGCTGTGTACAACACATACCTGCTCTGTAACACTACTTTTGGCCCAAACCTGTATGTCTATTTTCCATATATTGAAATGCACAGCGTACTGGTAAATTTCTGGATCAACGGCAATTCATGTACCTCATTATATTCTAACAGCATTTTTTTTTTTTTTAGTTAATATGTTAATTTCATGTAGACTTTTACTTTATTTTATTTATTCATTTTCATTTACTATACCTTAAATTCATTGGCCAATGAAGAATTACTTGTCATTGCAAGCATTTATAATAATTCTCCAGGCTTTTGATGTTTTACATTTCTGGAGATGCAAAATAGTGTTAGGTTAGGTGTCGAATGAACACTGCATGTTGACTCCAAAGGAAATAGTATTTTTTAGTTATTCAAAATGTACAAATTAACACACAACAACAATGTACAAGTTATACAAACTATATGCCAGGTAAAAAAAACAACAACTTTGTATTGTCCTTGAGGATCTGGGAAAGTGTCTCTTATTTGCCACAAATCTACCAAGGTACTGCAGTCTGGGATCCAGGTACAGGAAAATCATGGCGGTGCTGATGTGCCAGCAATGTGTCAAAAAGTATTTCTTCAGTCTATCAGCTGGACTTGGATATCTTCATATTCCTCCAGGGTCATTTCCTCTATGAGTCTGTGCAAGAAGGTAACAATTGTATGTCAGATGAGGTACCACACAATGAACTGAAAGTCATTGAGCTAATGAAGTACACGTTATGTGCAAATTTCCCTGCTTTAACGTGCTGCGCCCTTTAAGAGACTTCTCGATTACGTTATTCCTGCACCAATTGACATGCGCATTCTGATCCTAGTGTTCAGTACGCGGAAGGAGCGGCCAGAGTTAGACGATCGTATCAGACTTCCATGTTAACTCGCTTGTTGTGCGTAATTGACGCTGTAAGTATAACTAGTTGTACATAGTTATGTGTACCATTTGTCAATTCTAAGTAGAGCTAACCCATGTAGAACGCCTGATTTCTGCCTTTGTTTACATTTACCGTGGCGCCATTATCCACGCTGTAGTTTGTAATCTATTATGTGGTCTTTGGCGCGCCCTTGTGGATATTTCGTGTAAACAGACTGCACCACAAGGAATAGTGTTCTGCCTTATTTAGTCTACAAATAAGATTGTAAAATTCTTTGTGCCATTGATATATTTTGTTATTACTTGAAACGATTGTTTTGTGCGATGCCTCAATGGACCTCATTGTAATTGTTTACATTTATTTGTTTGTTATAGAAAACCACAACTCCACAACTTCATTACAATTTAGCAACATTACGACCTCATACTTTAATACCATCAACAATCAACAAATCCATGTTCTGCCATCATTGTGGTGATTAAAGACACTCAACCCCATCTCTGGATTCGCTGCAATCTTTCTAACCGAAGATTTAGGCCAGACGAGTGTTGACCCAGCATACTTTCAATAATATTTCACAAGTGGTCCTTCGAGCCGAATCTACACGGGCTGCGCTATGGCCACATCCAGAGACTTCTATGATGGGCAGCCACCCTTGAGTCCCCGTCCCAGCAGAGTGCGCCGCATTCCCGGACATCTGGAGGACTTTGAACTAAGCTACCCACCAGCACGTCTTCAACCATCCACAGTGATGCCAGTATCACCTCCGCCACCAAGATACGTTGTTCCACCAAGCCCAGATAGATGGTCTACTACTTCAGAACCAGCTTATCGGCCAGCGGAAAACAATGTAAACAAAATACATCTGTTGGAGGCACGTTGGCAGGCCATGAGCCGACAAATGAGAGAGCTAGAAAGGGAGATGAGTATCGTCAGATCAACCACATCCACATAGTGCCTTAGCTCAGCCCTATTATCCCTACAGTTATGCTGCAGAGCAACCTCACTACAGCAGCCTGCCTCATCTTGAGAGAATTTGCAGATCACCAAGTCCGAGCATCAATTCAGAAGCACGATATACCTCACCTCCGCAAGAGCAAGTTATTCCACTCCAGTCTCCTCAGCTTTTGCCGACCCCTCATGTACCTCCTCTACTTCCTACATCACCTCTGCTGCTCACCCCTCTTAATCCAGTACAGCTTCAGCAGACCCCGCCAGCAGTGGTTCCAGTTTCAGCACCAGGGGCAGCTCCTGTAACCCCAGCAGTGCCTACAGCACCACTCCATGCAGCAGATCCAGCACCGCCTGCAGAGCCCGAGGACTATTGGCCTCCACCTCCTCCTCCTGTAGATGATGCTACTGCTGCTCTGCTTCCATCTCTGCACCATACCACACCTCCAGCTTTATCTACACAGCATGTGATTACTCCTCCAGCGATTACCTATAGTGCACCTACGTACTCTCCAACATATACCGCAACAGTCCCTTCTCAGCCTGGGCCACAGACTGTATATCCTCCTACATACACTTCCCATGCAGCACCACCACCAGCAGTACCCGTCTGTCAGCCCTCTCAGATCTCTGCCAGTGTCCACACACCCAATATGCTAGAAATGGCTATCGCATCCTCATTTGGCATCCCCAAGCCAAAGCTGTGCATCTTCAGCTCAGGGAAGGAGAGTGACTTTCTCATGCTCAAAAAAGGTTTCGACAGTGTGATTGGACCTCATAGCCATTTAACCGAAGACTACAAATATCAAGTCCTTCTCGACCATCTGACATTCCCTGCGGCAGTCCAGATTGCTAAGCGATATATTAACCGTGCCACTCCATACACCAGTGCCATGACAGCCCTCCAGCTGAGGTATGGACAACCCAGACAACTAGTTCAAGGAGAACTGAAAACCATCCTGAATGCTGCTCCAGTGAAATCAGGAGATTACCAAGACATTGAGGACTTCGCGGCTGCAGTTGGCACACTTCTGGGCATGTTACGCAGTATGGAAGGCCCTTCATCATCAGCAGAGCTGTGTTGTGGTTCGCACGTTGACACTTTGCTCACCAAGTTACCTCCCCACTTCCGAGACTCATTTGCTGAACGTTGTTTTAACAGAGGTATAATTCAGAGCGGCAGTGACAAGACATATACTCTGCCTGACTTAGCTGAGTGGCTTGAACGCAAAGTACAAACACTCCAAGTGTCCCGTCGCATAGGATCAAACATCACTGAGTTCAGTAATGCAAACAACCGGGAACGAAAGAACAGTCGACAACAGAAACCAAGGTCCACTGCGGTGTTACTAGGAAGTAACCCTAGTGCGGAGCACCCTGGGACACAACCAGCATCAGCTCCTCCACTCCAAACCAAGAAGCGGGATCGATTCAAACCCTATTGTCCATACTGCAATAATCAAGAACACTACTTAAACGCATGTGTCGAGTTCACCAAGCTTACCAGTGAACCAAAAGCAAGCTGGATCAAAGACAGGGGAAAATGCTGGAGATGTGGCCGAGGACATTCACCCGATAATTGTACACTGAAAAAACCCTGCTCCACCTGTGGGGAGAAACACCTTCCTGTACTGCATGAAGTAGCTCTCACCAAAAATATACTAACTGTATGTACTCCCTCCAGTGTTGCTTACATCGATCAAGCAACCTACTCAGGCAGAGTGATGTTGAAAGTTGTACCCATCCGTCTGCATAATGGAAGGAAATTTGTGGATACACATGCAGTGTTGGATGACGGCTCCGAGCGCACCATCATCCTGCCCACAGCGATTCGCCATTTAGGCCTCACCGGACAACAAGAAGTCCTACCTCTGAGAACCATTAGACAGGAAGTATTACAGGTGAAGGGAGCAACTGTGTCATTCCATGTTTCTACACGCAGAAAGAAGAGGATGAAATACAACATTAATAATGCTTTCACAGCTGCCGAATTGAACCTTGCCGAACAGTCCTGCTCAGCGGAGCTCCTGCAGAGAGCTTATAATTACTTAAAGGACCTACCCCTGCCGTCCTTTAACAAAGTCAAGCGCATGGTACTCATCGGGTCAGACAACCCTCACCTGATCACACCTAAGCGGCCCATCAGGTGTGGACCCATCGGTTGTCCTGTAGCTGTGTGCACCGCCTTGGGATGGGCAGTACAGGGACCAGCTAGCTTTCTTCAACAGCCTTCAACTGAGAGCAGCTGCCTTCATTTATCAGTCCTGTCTCCCTCTGAAGAGCTGCAGCAACATGTGGAGAGATTGTGGCAGATCGACACACTGCCATTTCGCTCACCTAAAGAGGCAACACGCTCTGGGGAAGATAAAGCAGCCCAAGAACAGTTGGAGCAGAAGAGCGTTCGAGTTTCGGTAGATGGTGTGAATCGGTACGCTACTCCACTTCTGCGTCGAAAGAATTCACCACTCTTACACACCACATCCAACGCGGTTATGTCTCTACTCAGAGCCACCGAGCGCCGCCTCTCACACAACCCAGAACAGCTGTCAGATTACAATATGGAAATACACAAACTGGTGAAGGCTGGTTATGCAGTGAAAATCAGCCGAGAACAAGTCAACAGCTCAGATGAATCATGGTTTTTGCCACATCATCTTGTTTTTTATAATGGCAAACCCAGAATTGTATTCAACTGTTCCTTTGTACATCAGGGAGCCTGCCTCAATAATAACCTCCTGCCAGGTCCAACTTTGAGCTCCTCACTACTCGCTGTGCTCCTGCAATTTCGGGAATATGCTGTAGCCATCAGTGGAGACATACGTGGCATGTTCCATCAGGTGCACCTACTTCCTCAAGACCAGCCGCTTCTCCGTTTCCTGTGGAGAGATGGTGAGAGAGAGCGCACCCCTGATGTTTACGAATGGCGAGTTTTGCCGTTCGGCACGACTTGCAGTCCATGTTGCGCCATATATGCACTGCAGCGCCATGTTCAAGACTACAGTGAAGGTAATGAAGAGATAGTCAACTCTGTACTACATTCGTTCTATGTCGACAACTGTCTCCAGTCCCTACCATCACCAGAACAAGCTAAACAGTTCATTGACAAACTCAGAGCCCTCATAGCTGATGGAGGTTTTGACATAAGACAGTGGGCCTGCAATAAACTTGAGGTTACAGCCCACCTACCGCCGGAAGCCAAGTCTAGCAGCTGTGAGCTGTGGCTGTCTGCGCAAAGGGAAGGCCCCATCGAGTCTACCCTGTGTCTACAATGGAACTGCAATACAGACACCTTGAGTTACAGGTGCAAGGAAATTTCACCTGCTGAACCCACTCTGAGGCATGTGTACCGCGTGCTTGCAAGTCAATACGACGCACTAGGCTTTCTCATCCCTTATACAACACGCGCTAAAGTGTTGGTTCAAGCCATCTGGAAGAAAGGTCGAGAGTGGGATGATCCCTAAGCAGATGAACTTCTATCAGCTTGGCAAACCTGGGAGAGTGAGCTCCCACAGTTACAGTTGATAACCATGCCCAGATGCTACCTCACAGATTTCCCAGCCAAGAATCCTGTAGAGCTACAAATCTTCACCGATGCCTCGGAGAGAGCCTATGGCGCGGTTGCCTACATTAGAACAGTGCATAATGTCACCAGTGCAGTCCAGATATCCTTTGTGTTTGCTCAGTCACGAGTAGCGCCAAAGAAGCAGCTGTCTATTCCTCACCTGGAGCTCTGTGCTGCTCTATCTGGTGCACAGATCGCCAAGGTCTTGCAAACTGAGTTGACGCTACCCCTTAATGTAACAACACTGTGGACTGATTCAACCACTATCCTGCATTGGATCCAGTCAGAGTCCCAGCAGTACAAGGTATTTGTGGGAACACGCATTGCGGAGATTCAGGAGCAGATGTATGGAGGTATGTACCATCTGATAATAACCCAGCTGACGATATCACCCGTGGCAAGCACCTCAGGGACTTAGCCACACTAAGCCGCTGGACATGCGGACCTAGGTTTCTCACTCTGCCACCGAGTGAATGGCCAGCCAGGCCTTCTACAACCTCAACTCAGCTAGAAGAAACCCGTGTGACCTTCTGTGGCACTGTAGCACCAGCAGACCCTGACCCATCTCAGTACAAGTCCTGGTCCGAGCTGATCCAAGCCACATTCCTGTCCCTTCACAGCTGCTCCACAGATGACTGCCACAGATCACATTGATACAGAAGTCATCGTTCTCAAACGGGCGCAGGAGGAGAGTTTCCCTGCCGAGTTAGCTGCTCTGCAGGCAGGAAAACCACTTAGTTCTCACAGCTTGCTCTATGTCCAGAGTACGACAGTACCGTGGGCCTGATCCGTGTCGGTGGTCGGCTGAGGAAGGCAGAGCAGCTACAAGATGCCATTTACCCTATTGTTTTGGCACCAGACCACCCTGTCACTCAACTCATAATTTGAGAATTTGACCACAAGCTGCTGCACCCAGGTCCTGATCGTGTGTTCGCTGAATTGAGACGAACATTTTGGATTCTTTGCGGACGACAAGTTGTGAAGAAATATCAACGCAGTTGCACTGAGTGCCAGAGATGGCGCAATAAACCCACAGTACCACATGTGGCAGACCTCCCTGCCGCACGTCTCCGTCTTCAGAAGCCTCCCTACTGGTCAACGGGTATAGACTGCTTTGGACCGTATGTTGTCAAGATTGGCCGCAGACAGGAGAAGAGATGGGGAATCCTCTTTAAATGCCTTACTACGAGGTGTGTGCATCTAGATCTCCTGTGCAGTATGGACACAGACGCCTTCCTCCTTGCCCTGCGATGCTTTGTAGCAAGAAGAGGAAAGCCATATGAGATCCTCTGTGACAGAGCTACGAACTTTCAGGGTGCGGACAGAGAACTGCAGAGAGCCTTTGAGGCCCTGGAGCCAGCTTTGAAGGAGCAGTTGGCTGAGCAGAGCATCACATTTAAGTTCAATCTGCCTCTTGCCCCTCATTTTGGTGGGATTTGTGAGAGGGAGATAAAGTCAGTCAAAGCTGCTCTGCAAGTCGTTCTTAAAGAAAGAGTTCTTCCAGAAGACGTACTGCTCACTTTACTCATTGAGGTGGAGGGCATCCTGAACTCAAAGCCCCTTGGGTATGCCACTTCTGACATTGCAGACCCTGATCCCATAACACCTAACCTCCTGTTGATGGGGCGGCGAGATGCATCCTTGCCACAAGCTGTTTATGGAAGCAGCGACCTGATTGGACGCCGCCGTTGGCGACACAGCCAAGTACTAGCAGATCACTTCTGGCTTCACTTCACCCGGAACTACCTCCCTAATCTTCATCCAAGACGGAAATGGAGTACTTCCAGGCCGGACCTCACTACTGACCAAGTGGTCATGGTGATTGACCCTCAACTGCCCAGAGCACGATGACCGATAGGACGAGTCACTAAGGTGATCCCCAGCGACGACGGCAGGATCCGCGCCACCGAGGTGAACATTAAAGGGACTACATACACCCGTCCCGTAGTCAAGCTCATCACACTGCCGGAGTCGCCGAAGGATTGCAATCGACACAGCAGGGACATTTGTGATTATTACAAATTCACGGACTGAATTTGTGTGCGGCTCTGCAAATTTCCTTGCTCTAACGTGCTGCGCCCTTTAAGAGACTTCTCGATTACGTTATTCCTGCACCAATTGACATGCGCATTCTGATCCTCGTGTTCAATACGCGGAAGGAGCGGCCAGAGTTAGACGACCGTATCAGACTTCCATGTTAACTCGCTTGTTGTGCGTAATTGACGCTGTAAGTATAACTAGTTCTTCATAGTTAAGTGTACCATTTGTCAATTCTAAGTAGAGCTAACCCATGTAGAACGCCTGAATTCTGCCTTTGTTTACATTTACCGCGGCGCCATTATCCACGCTGTAGTTTGTAGTCTATTGTGTGGTCTTTGGCGCGCCCTTGTGGATATTTCGTGTAAACAGACTGCACCACACGGAATAGTGTTCTGCCTTATTTAGTGTACAAATAAGATTGTAAAATTCTTTGTGCCATTGATATATTTTGTTATTACTTGAAACAATTGATATTGTTTAGTGCAATGCCTCAATGGACCTCATTGTAATTGTTTACATTAATTTGTTTGTTATAGAAAACCACAACTCCACAACTTCATTACAATTTATCAATATTACGACCTCATACTTTAATACCATCAACAATCAACAAATCCATGTTCTGCCATCATTGTGGTGATTAAAGACACTCAACCCCATCTCTGGATTCGCTGCAATCTTTCTAACCGAATATTTAGGCCAGACGAGTGTAGACCCAGCATACTTTCAATAATATTTCACACATTACATGAGCAAGACTATTTTTGAAAGCCATGTAAATTTCTGCACATCGAAATACAAGGAAGCTGTTGTATCTTCAATCAAAACTAAGTTGCTTCATGATATTTATTAGGTGAAATTGTTCACCATGGTGACAAGTCAATATCTGAGTAAAGGGTTTCAAATGTTTTTGTAAGCAGCACTTTTCTGAGTGGTTGGTAGCAACAAGAAACTGGGGGGAGGGAATAGAATTTACAAGTCTAAGTTGCAAATGTGTAGTTTAGCAAACACCATTATTTTGTACGATATACTAAACATATCAGTAAACGATGCAATTTAAATACCACATATTCCAAGCAAAGGTATGTTTTGAGCCATTCACATGCATGCTCGAATGGATTTTTTTCCTCCATGCTGACGTAATTCGTTGTACATTAACAGACACCGCATTTTCTTCCTCGTCGTCTTCCTCGTCGTCTCCCTCGCCCTCTTTGAGATGGTCCAAATGTCTATAAAACATATAACATAACTGTGTGTTCTCTGTTATATGGTTTAGTTGCACTAACAAATATGAACATAGCTAGTCATTAGCATTAGCTGGAGTACAGTATTTCCTAACAATGCCACAAAAAAATAATAATTCTAAAATTAAATGACTAAATCACAAATTTAGGGACAATATGTCTTAACAAATACAATGCACTTACATCATCACTTGAGGGAATACCAGAAGTCTTTGTGCTTCTGTTGTGATGAATTTGGTGGTAGGCTGGCGAAGTATGGTCTCTCTGGGACACCGTAGTTCGTGTGAGTAAAATCATTGCATTCTCTTGTTTGACCGATAGATGGCGGTAGTGAGCTACACACTGGGGCTTTAAGGTTTTTTTTTTTTCCTCAACATGAAAAAGCTGTCCTGCCATTGGTTCAGAGCATTCAAGGGCCAATATGATATCTTAGATCGACATGCAGTGAACATGTCACATACCAGTGAATGTCGTGCCACCAGCAAGACACAAGATGCTGCATCCAAAATCCTATATTAGCGTTGGAATTAATGGTATCGGCATGTTACTTGTGAGTAGTCACCGATACCGATACCACTGTTTTAATGCAGTATTGGCACTTCTGCCGATACCAGTATCGGAACAACAATAGTTTTAACACTAGCACTACTAGAATCCTAAAACAACTAGATCTCCCAGAGCAGTCATTTTGACGGGTTGCACTTCCGCCTAATAATAATAATGATAGTAATCGCCTATTATGGTTATTACTCGCTATTTTGAGTAGCTAATAAAGCCCCTCTCTTGCTTTTCTGTGGAAAATGGGTGTATTAATTTTGATTATCAGGCTTGTATTGCCAAAAACGTCATGACTCCATCACATCTAGAAGCACATTTTTTACGATAAGCTTTTACTCTACCTTGAGCTTCGTCACCAATTCCAGTGAAGCAATATAGGGCTCCTTTTAGAGAGAGGGGGCTGGTCTTGTTTGTACATGCTGTCTGAAACTGCTGAACGATCCATCGACCACTCAATGTGATTCGTCAGACCCTCTGTCAGCTTCTCAGAATGTAGCTGTGTAGTCTCCTCTCCAGTATAGTTTTTTTAGGGCCCGAGCAGCGACCGCTGCGAAGTCCCTATTGTTTTTGTAAAAATTATTATTAGGGCCCGAGCAGCGACCGCTGCGAGGTCCCTATTGTTCCTGAAGGAATTCTTATTAGGGCCCGAGCAGCGGCGGTGGCGGTGCCGCTGCGAGGCCCTATTGTTTTTGTAGGAATTCTTCTTATTAGGGCCCGAGCAGCGACCGCTGCGAGGTCCCTATTGTTCCTGAAGGAATTCTTATTAGGGCCCGAGCAGCGGCGGCGGCGGTGCCGCTGCGAGGCCCTATTGTTTTTGTAGGAATTCTTCTTATTAGGGCCCGAGCAGCGGCGGCGGCGGTGCCGCTGCGAGGCCCTATTGTTTTTGTAGGAATTCTTCTTATTATTATTAGGGCCCGAGCAGGGGCGGCGGCGGTGCCGCTGCGAGGCCCTATTGTTTTTGTAGGAATTCTTATTATTATTATTAGGGCCCGAGCAGCGGCGGCGGCGGTGCCGCTGCGAGGCCCTATTGTTTTTGTAGGAATTCTTCTTATTATTATTATTATTAGGGCCCAAGCAGCGACCGCTGCAAGGTCCCTATTGTTCCTGAAGGAATTCTTATTAGGGCCCGAGCAGCGGCGGCGGCGGTGCCGCTGCGAGGCCCTATTGTTTTTGTAGGAATTCTTCTTATTAGGGCCCGAGCAGCGACCGCTACCTACATAGGTTAAACGGATCCCTGTCCCGCTACGATTGTCCTATGGCTACGAAAATTGTGTGGCACCTGTAGCACATCCAGATGAACAAAAACCTCTTTGATATGTGTACCCTAAAATAGACAGGAAGTGAGGTATGAGTATTTGAATGTCCAATTTTGGCCCATTTTTGCACATTTACAGGGGTCATACTTTTGCCCGCTTCTCCTACACGGTTAACCCGATTGACTTCAAACTTGGGCTGTACCATCTCAACACCTGGGACAACATCATGGTAAAAAATCTAAAGTTTTTGACATACTATATGACGGTGGCGGGGCATCAAATTTACAGTTTCAAAATTCTTACTTAACGAAGCATTGCCGGTGGTACGTTTAATCTAGAGCTACGAAAATTGGTACACATATGTAACAGACTATGATCTACAAAAAAGCCTGTTGGTGCCATATGCTAAACCTAACAGGAAGTCCGCCAGAGGCGAGGCATCAAATTTTGTGTTTCAAAATTCTTACTTAATGAAGCATTCCCGGCTGTACATTTCACCTAGAGTTACCAAAATTTTAAGACATATGTAACAGCCCTCAAGGTACAAAAAACTCTTTTTGAACCATATGCTAAACCGAACAGGAAGTCCGCCATTTTGATTTACTTTGGAACGTGTTGCCATTTTTTGGGCCATTTCATAGGGGTCTTATTTTAACGAACTCCTCCTACAGAGTTTATCCGATCATCTCCAAACTTTGTGTGATTCATCTTAAGATGTTGAAGATGAAAAGTTATTGAAAGCTTTTTATTTCGTCGCACGCTGTTGCCGTAGCATGCACAGTTTGCAAAGGAAAAAATTCCTTCTTAATGAAGCATTCCCAGTTGTACGAAGCAGCTAGAGCTACGAAAATTTGGAGACACATGTAACAGCCCACGATGTACAAAAAAGTCTCTTGGTGCCATGTGCTAAACCCAACAGGAAGTCCCGTAGGGGCCGGGCATCACATTTTGAGCTAAAAAAATCTTTAACGAAGCATTCCCGGTTGTACGTTTCACCTAGCGCTATGATAATTTAGAGGCATACATAAGAGCCCACGATGTACAAAAAAGTCTCTTGGAACCATCTGCTAAACCAAACAGGAAGTCCGCCATTTTGATTTACGTTGGGATTTGTAGCCATTTTTTGTGGCCTTTTTTCGGGGTCATATTTTAACGGACTCCTCCTACAAAATTTATCCGACTGTCTTTAAACTTGGTGTGCTTCATCTTAAGATGTTTAAGATGCAAAGTTATCGAAAGTTATTTATTTTGTCGCACGCCATTGTCATGGTGATGCATTGTTTGCCAAGTAAAATAATGCTTTTTTTTTTTGGTCTAAACATGTGCAAAAACTCATGAAACTTTACACACACATCAGGCTTGTCATAAGCATGAATATTTTAGAGATTTCTTATTCAATTTGCAATACATGGTTCAATAGCGTCCGGTCTCCTCCCACATTCCAAAGACATGCATGGCAGGTTAATTGGGCGCTCCGAATTGTCCCTAGGTGTGCGTGTGAGTGTGGATGGTTGTTCGTCTCTGTGTGCCCTGCGATTGGTTGGCAACCAGTCCAGGGTGTCCCCCGCCTACTGCCCAGAGCCCGCTGAGATAGGCGCCAGCAGCCCCCGCGACCCTTGTGAGGAATAAGCGGTCAAGAAAATGGATGGATGGATGGATGGTTCAATAGCGCCCTCTAGACATTTTTATGAAGCTTTTGCAAATGTTTTGTATTTTATGATTCAGCTAGATTTGTAAAAATTGGGATACCTATCAGCCTAAGACTTACAAAAAGGTTTCTAAAGCCATATGCTGAATCAAACAGGAAGTCTGCCATTTGGATTTACTTTGGTATTTGTAGCCATTTTTTGGGGCCTTTTATAGGGGTCATATTTTCAACAGAACTTATCAGATCGTCTTCTTTCATTCGTGTTTCATCTTAAGATATTTAAGATGAAAAGTTATTGAATTTTTTTATTTTGTCACACGCCTTTGCTCTAGCCATGCATTGTTTGTGAAGAAAAATGCTTCTTTGAGAGTCTAAATATGGGCGAAAACACACAAAACTTTGCACACACACCAGACCTGTCTGGAACATGAATATTTTATTTAGATATTTGTTGTGCAATTGTAATAAATGGCTCAATAGCGCCCTTTAGACATTTTTATTAAGTCTTTCCGTTTATATGATTCAGCTAGATGTGTGAATATTGGCAGGCATGCCGAATATATTCAAAAAGTATTCTATATAGCCATGTGCCAATCCATTTTGATTTTATTTTGTTAATTGTGCATCATTTTTGGCCTTTCCATGAACCTTTACAAACACAAAGCATGGCAAAAACGTTTACAATTTAGATGGTTTCTTATTTGACAGTACCCCAACATGCCAGTACCCCGACGTGCAAATACCCCAACGTGGCCCGGGTTGCGAGGGCCCTTTATAGCTGCTCGCAGCTCTAGTTATTATTATTATTATTATTATTATTATTCTCCGCAAACAATCGCATTTTTGAGACACTAAACGTGACCGAAAACTCACCAAACTTTACACGCACATCAGGCCTGGCGAAAAATTTGATATTTTAAAGTCGCCATACATGATAACAGAAAAATGTCTCCTTAGCGCCCCCTACATAGGTTAAACGGATCCCTGTCCCGCTACGATTGTCCGACGGCTAGGAAAATTGTGTGGCACCTGTAGCACATCCCAATGAACAAAAACCTCTTTGAAGTGTGTACCCTAAAATAGACAGAAAGTGAGGTATGAGTATTTAAATGTCCAATTCTTGCCAATTTTTGCACATTTACAGGGGTCATACTTTTGCCCGCTTCTCCTACACGGTTAACCCGATTGACTTCAAACTTGGGATGTACCATCTCAACACCTGGGACAACATATCATTGTGAAAAATGAAAAGTTTTTGATATACTATATGACGGCGGCGGCGCATCAAATTTAGAGTTTAAAAATTCTTACTTCACGAAGCATTGCCGGTTGTACGTTTAATCTAGAGCTACGAAAATTGGTACACATATGTAACAGGCTATGACCTACAAAAAACTCTTTTTGAACCATATGCTAAACCTAACAGGAAGTCCACCATTTTGATTTATTTTGGAACGTGTTGCCATTTTTTTGGCCATTTCATTGGGGTCTTATTTTAACGAACTCCTCCTACAGTGTTTATCCGATCATCTTCAAACTTGGTGTGATTCATCTTAAGATGTTGAAGATGAAAAGTTATTGAAAGCTTTGTATTTCGTCGCACGCTGTTGTCATGGCATGCACTGTTTTTAAAGGAAAAAAATATCCTTAAAGAAGCATTCCCATTTGTACGAAGCAGCTAGAGCTACGAAAATTTGTAGACATATGTAACAGCCCAAGATGGACAAAAAAGTCTCTTGGTGCCCTGTGCTAAACCCAACAGGAAGTCCCCCAGGGGCCGGGCATCACATTTTGAGCTAAAAAACTCCTCTTTTACAAAGCATACCCGGCTGTACGTTTCACATAGAGTTACCAACATTTGTAGAGGTATATAACAGCCCTCGAGGTACAAAAAACTCTTTTTGAACCATATGCTAAACCTAACAGGACGTCCGCCATTTTGATTTACTTTGGAATGTGTTGCCATTTTTTTGGGCCATTTCATAGGGGTCATATTTTAACAAACTCCTCCTACAGAGTTTATCCGATCATCTTCAAACTTGGTGTGATTCATCTTAAGATGTTGACAATGAAAAGTAATTGAAAGTTTTTTATTTCGTCACACGCTGTTGTCGTGGCATGCACTTTTTGCAAAGGAAAAAAAATCCTTCTTAATGAAGCATTCCCAGTTGTACGAAGCAGCTAGAGCTACGAAAATTTGTAGACATATGTAACAGCCCAAGATGTACAAAAAATTCTCTTGGTGCCATGTGCTAAACCCAACAGGAAGTCCCCCAGGGGCCGGGCATCACATTTTGAGCTAAAAAACACCTCTTTAATGAAGCATTCCCGGTTGTACGTTCTACCTAGAGTTACCAAAATTTGAAGACATATGTAACAGGCCTCGAGGTACAAAAAACCCTTTTTGAAACATATGCTAACCCCAACAGGAAGTCCGCCATTTTGATTTACTTTGAAACGTGTTGCCATTTTTTTGGCCATTTCATAGGGGTCTTATTTTAACGAACTCCTCCTATAGAGTTTATCTGATCATCTTCAAACTTGGTGTGATTCATCTTAAGATGTTGACGATGCAAATTTATTGAAAGCTTTTTATTTCGTCGCACGCTGTTGTCGTGGCATGCACTTGTTTGCAAAGGAAAAAAAATCCTTCTTAATGAAGCATTCCCAGTTGTACGAAGCAGCTCGAGCTGCGAAAATTTGGAGACATATGTAACAGCCCACGATGTACAAAAAAAGTCTCTTGGTGCCATGTACTAAACCCAACAGGAAGTCCCCCAGGGGCCGGGCATCACATTTTGTGCTAAAAAAAACCCCTCCTCTTTAACGAAGCATTCCCGGTTGTACGTTTCACCTAGAGCTATGATAATTTGGAGGCATACATAAGAGCCCACGATGTACAAAAAAGTCTCTTGGAACCATATGCTGAACTAAACAGGAAGTCTGCCATTTTGATTTACTTTGGTATTTGTAGCCACTTTTTGGGGCCTTTTATAGGGGTCATATTTTCTGCAAAACTTATCACATCATCTTCATTCTTTGGCATGTTTCATCCATCCATCCATCCATCCATTTTCTTGACCGCTTATTCCTCACAAGGGTCGCGGGGGCTGCTGGCGCCTATCTCAGCTGGCTCTGGGCAGTAGGCGGGGGACACCCTGGACCGGTTGCCAACCAATCGCAGGGCACACAGAGACGAACAACCTTCCACACTCACAAGCACACCTAGGGACAATTCGGAGCGCCCAATTAACCTGCCATGCATGTCTTTGGAATGTGGGAGGAGACCGGAGTACCCGGAGAAGACCCACGCGGGCACGGGGAGAACATGCAAACTCCACCCAGGAAGGTCCGAGCCTGGACTCGAACCGGAGACCTCAGAACTGGGAAGCGGACGTGCTAACCACTCGACTACCGTGCCGCCCCTGGCATGTTTCATCTTAAGATATTTAAGATGAAAAGTTATTGAAATTTTTTATTTTGTCACACGCTTTTGCTGTAGCGATGCATTGTTTGCAAAGAATTTTTTTTTAGAGAGTCTAAACATGGGCAAAAACGCACAAAATTTTGCACACAGATCAGATCTCCCACCGGAGGAGCTGGTTGAAGTGGCTGGGGAGAGGGAAGTCTGGGTTTCCCTCCTGAAGCTGCTGCCCCCGCGACCCGACCCCGGATAAGCGGAAGAAGATGGATGGATGGATGGCACGGGTTGCGAGGGCCCTTTATAGCTGCTCGCAGCTCTAGTTCTTCTTCTTCTTCTTCTTCTTCTTTTTCTTTGTTATTATTCTTTTCCGCAAACAACCACATTTTTGAGGCACTAAACATGAACGAAAACTCACCAAACTTTACACGCAGATCGGGTCTGGCGAAAAATTTGATATTTTAAAGTCGCCATACATGATAACAGAAAAATGGCTCTGTAGCGCCACCTACATAGGTTTAACGGATCCCTGTCCCGCGACGATTGTCCTATGGCTACGAAAATTGTGTGGCACCTGTAGCACATCCAGATGAACAAAAACCTCTTTGATATGTGTACCCTAAAATAGACAGGAAGTGAGGTATGAGTATTTGAATGTCCAATTTTGGCCCATTTTTGCACATTTACAGGGGTCATACTTTTGCCCGCTTCTCCTACACGGTTAACCCAATTGACTTCAAACTTGGGCTGTACCATCTCAACACCTGGGACAACATCATGGTAAAAAATCTAAAGTTTTTGACATACTATATGACGGTGGCGGGGCATCAAATTTACAGTTTCAAAATTCTTACTTAACGAAGCATTGCCGGTGGTACGTTTAATCTAGAGCTACGAAAATTGGTACACATATGTAACAGACTATGATCTACAAAAAAGCCTGTTGGTGCCATATGCTAAACCTAACAGGAAGTCCGCCAGAGGCGAGGCATCAAATTTTGTGTTTCAAAATTCTAACTTAATGAAGCATTCCCGGCTGTACATTTCACCTAGAGTTACCAATATTTGAAGACATATGTAACAGCCCTCAAGGTACAAAAAACTCTTTTTGAACCATATGCTAAACCAAACAGGAAGTCCGCCATTTTGATTTACTTTGGAACGTGTTGCCATTTTTTGGGCCATTTCATTGGGGTCTTATTTTAACGAACTCCTCCTACAGAGTTTATCCGATCATCTCCAAACTTGGTGTGATTCATCTTAAGATGTTGAAGATGAAAAGTTATTGAAAGCTTTTTATTTTGTCGCACGCTGTTGCCGTGGCATGCACAGTTTGCAAAGGAAAAAATTCCTTCTTAATGAAGCATTCCCAGTTGTACGAAGCAGCTAGAGCTACGAAAATTTGGAGACAAATGTAACAGCCCACGATGTACAAAAAAAGTCTCTTGGTGCCATGTGCTAAACCCAACAGGAAGTCCCGTAGGGGCCGGGCATCACATTTTGAGCTAAAAAACTCCTCTTTAACGAAGCATTCCCGGTTGTACGTTTCACCTAGCGCTATGATAATTTAGAGGCATACATAAGAGCCCACGATGTACAAAAAAGTCTCTTGGAACCATGTGCTAAACCAAACAGGAAGTCCGCCATTTTGATTTATGATGGGATTTGTAGCCTTTTTTTGTGGCCTTTTTTAGGGGTCATATTTTAACTCCTCCTACAAAATTCATCCGACCGTGTTCAAACTTGGTGTGTTTCATCTTAAGATGTTTAAGATGCAAATTTATCGAAAGTTTTTTATTTTGTCGCACGCTGCTGCTATAGCGATGCATTGGTTGCCAAGTAAAGTGCTGCTTTGTTTTTTTTTTTATCTATACATGTGTGAAAACTCGTGAAACTTTGCACACACATCAGACTTGTCATTAACATGAATTTTTAGAGATTTCTTGTGCAATTTGCAATAAATCGCACCCTCTATACATTTTTTATGGAGCATTTCCGATTGGATGATTCAAGCGCGAAATAACTAAAGATGACTTGACTTGACCTAGATTTGTGAAAACTCAGAGGCATACCTATTATATTATTATTATTTTTTGTACCTTACAAGATTATCTCTTGTGCCACATTAAACCCCTTTGCAGGCCTGAGCCAAACCACGGTCCATACATTTGATACCACTGCTTTATTTCAATGGTCAAGTACTTCATAACCACACCTACTTATGCTTGTCCTTGCATATATAGTAGACAACAAAGAGCTCTTTCAACAAAAGACATTTCCATCTACAAAGTCATACAAGGTAAGCACTCTATAAATTCTGCAATCACTACACTTCTATTCCTAAATTATCACTTCAAATACCAACAATGGTTAATACAGCTACAAATTTCTTGTATGTTTATGAAGTATGATACTGTATTTATTTCTACTCCTTTGCTTTTCTACAGAACATGAACAAATCACCAAGCAAATTCTCTTTTGATAAAGACCCTCTAATCATCTCCATACGCAAAGATTGCCAACTTTTTTCCGTAAGTATACAATACATAAACTAAACAGGACAACTTTCTCAATCATATACAGTATGCCATACATATATGTATTAAGTTCTCATTTATTAACAGGTTTGTTAAAGGCACCTTTAGTGTGTTTTTCTGTTTGTAATGTTTCTCCACGAGCACGTCTAGCCATTGATATCATGTAGAACACATATGCTAACCCTTTAGAGACAATTGAAGCTTACTTGCACAGTAGCCACTATCTTAACCACTTAATTCACATGTCTACTTGACAACTTATTACATGTAGTGAAATGGTACTTTGTGCGTCTTATGCTTTTTTCTGAACACTGCTTTTCAACTCTTTCCTTAAAACCAATACATGCGGTACTGTTATACTGTATAAATATATATGTCCGTGTGTATATATTTGTATATTCTTTCAAATAAACTCGTTTTGACACACACAGCCATTGAGTAACATGCAACACGACCACAACGTTTTGCACCAACACGTTACCTCTGCTATTTAGAATCATGGAATCTAACATGACTGATTTTCATTGAATGCTTTGTCATTACAGTATGCATGCATTGATCATGCTTCCAGTCGCAACGACTTATACCAGCGCAGCCTTGATCTTCATTCCCAAATGAACCAACTAGTCCATGTGACTCGAGTCAATCGAGCACTTGAAAAACAGATAGACTTCAAAACCAAGCTTGTGAAAGAACTCCAGACTGCATTGGATATAAAGGATGCATGTGATGCATTTGTCCGTGATGGTAAGCTATATGACATGGAAGACACACAAACACTAACACAGCAAGCATCCCCATCCTACACATTGTGTATAATGAATGACATGTTTGACAATGGACATTTTTACATTTTTTTGTTAATGCACGTTCCTTTTTTTCTGTTAGGAATATCTTGAAGGTAACATTGGACTGTTAACTAAAACAGTGACTGATTATTGAGCCGCAATTTCTCAATGTATATAATGTGAATACATACTACACTTGATTACTTTCAAATGTGACTGATATCATGTAGCTATGCTGTGATCTTGCCCTCTTTCATCCACTGATAGACACTTCAAAGTTCTTTTTTTTCTGTATCTTCTCAAAATAACTGACATATTCATGGAAAAGATTGTATTTAAATTCTATCATTATTAATTACTATTATTATGTTTATGTCTTTGCCCCTGATTATGATGTTTCTATACCATAGATTTTTTTTAAAAAATTTTTTGGACATACTGTGACTTGACCATTACAATACTAATTTTTACTAAGAAAAAATCAATCACACACCATAATATTTTATACTTATCCTGCATGTATCTCAATCAATCAATCAATCAACTTTATTTATATAGCACCTTTCATACATTTAAAATGCAACTCAAAGTGCTGGACATCCATAATGCAATAAAATAAAAGAAAGAAAAAGCCCCCCCATCCCCATGATCGTACCCACAGACACACCCAAAACCCAACAAACACATGAAAACCACAACATGGCGGGGCACAGATGTACCCTGTAAGGAAAGGCACCCAGGAGGAGTTCATCCACAGTGAGATGGATGAAGACCAAGCATCCCTCTCACTGTGGAGGCTCCCCCATGAGAAAACACTGGAGCTAAAAATTTTATAACTACCAAATAAAAACATTTAAACACTAAAAGAAAACGGTTAAACACGATAGAAAAAATAAATAAATAAAAACAAAGCTACAAGACAATATAGATTAAAAGTTAAATAAATAAAAGGGGATAAAAAAGTAAAAATAATAATAAGTAAAATAAAATAAAATAAAATAAAAATAAAAAAGGTCAATCAAATGCCAAACTAAAAAAGTAAGTCTTAAGCCTCCTCTTAAAAACATAAATATTCTCTGCAGACCTGATGCTCTCTGGCATGCCATTCCATAGGTGAGGACCATAGTGGCTAAAGGCAGCTTCACCATGTGTCTTGGTCCTCACCTTTGGAATAGTTAAAAGGCCGCTGCCAGAGGACCTCAGAGGCCGCGAGGGGTAATAGGGTAAAAGCAAGTCAGATAAATAAGATGGGCCAAGACCGTTAAGACATTTAAAAACTAATAAAAGCACCTTAAAATCAATCTGGACACACCATGCCAAATTTTACACTTACATAACCATTTATGTACCTGTCGTATCCTTACTTTTATTCATCATTTCATCACACAATCCTAAAACATTGCTTTTTGACCCAGAGGATTCAACTATACCATTTTTGCGTGTCTTATTACTTACTAGCTATATTATTTATTAACGGGCAAAAACTATGAATATAAGATCACCGTCAAATATTACGTCTGTAATATCCATATACAGTGCATTACATAATATGCATTTGTATTAAGACACTACCATGCTAAAAATATGCACACGACTGTTCTGTAAACTACACCTAAGACAACCAAACTTCACAGATCTAACATGATTCTTCATTCTTTTTTGTTCTACAGATGTATCAAATGCTGCCACACAGACAGAAGAAGCCACTGAGGACATGCACGAAGACGATGATCACAATATAACAGGACAGGTTAACCCCCCTGAAGTTTTAGCCCGCAGGTCAAAGCGTCCTAGGACTAATTCATCCATGGAGGTTACATTATCCTAAGACAGACTATGTGCTAACCCAAACTCTTTGACCCCAAGGGATTCATCTGTCCCAGAAAACCTTTACACTAAAGAGTTTATCTGTCCTAGGGCGCTGTTAACCCCAGGTTAAAGTGTTATTTAATCTGTCCTGTTACAACAGCTATACATAAACAGCTGCATTCCTCTCCTGTTCCATCTCTCGCACTTCTTTCATCTCTTTTTCTCCTCTACTTATACCTATGCTTGCTCATGTGCTTTTTTCCCCTTTAGATGATGTCATTGGTTAGCCTGCTTCAAAGCTACATTTTTTCTTGAATAACTGTCACACATTTACTGTTTGCTGGACCCTACAAAACTGTCACAATACTTCACTATGTCATGAATACATATGTGTTGCACAGCGACACCACATTAAGAGTCATCAAAAAGCTTTTTATTTGATCACACACCATCTCTGTGCCATGCAATGTTTTCAAATGAACAGATGCTGGTTTTGAATATCAAACGAGCGACTTTTCATGAAACTTTGCACACACATCAGAAAGTCCACACTTTTGAATTTATTTTGGGAATTGTGCATCATTTTTGGCCTTTTACTGCACCTTTTTACACACAAGGCACGGCAAATGCATTTCTATTTTCCATGGTCCTTGTCTATTTAACAGTACCCCAACGTGCAAGTCCCCCGACTTGCATATACCCCAACGTGGCCCGGGTTGCGAGGGCCCTTTATAGCTGCTCGCAGCTCTAGTTATTCTTCTTCTTCTTTATTCTCCGCAAACAATCGCGATTTTGGGTACCTAAATATTCACGAAAACTCACCGAACTTTGCACACTCCTCAGGTCCGGCGAAAAATTTGATATTATGAAGTCGTTATAACAACGCGACTCTATAGCGCCCCCTAGCATAGAAAAATAAAAACCAAGCCCGGCACGTTTGAGCTAGAGCAACGAAAATTGGCAGGCACGTGTAGCACCCCGAGACGCACAAAAAAGTCTATTGGGACCATGTAGCTAAAATGTACAGGAAGTGAGCTATGAATTTTTTAATGTCCAACTTTGGCCTATTTTGGCACATTCACTGTGGTCATGCTTTTTCCCCCTATGCAAACATTTTTCATCCCATTGACTTCAAACTTGGCATTTATCATCTCAAGACCTAAGAGAACAGTTGGGCAAAAAGTCTTGCCTTTTCGAAATACTATATGACGGGGGCGGGGCATCAAATATTGCCTTGAAAATTTCATTTTTCCAGAAAGAGCAAATGCTGAATAACTCCCATGTACAAGCTCCAAAAAATCTCAAACTTCTCAGGCAACGTAATAGTCACGGCCTGAAAACATCTATATGACAAAATTCAGTTATACATATAGCGCCACCTAGTGGTTACAATAAATGTCATACTTTACGTTTTTAGCTACTGTGCTGAGCTCGTTTTCAACACCGAATATTGTAACTTTTCGCCAAAGGGCGTGGCCGCTACGGTGACGCAAAGTCTGAAGATTTTTCGTGACAATAAAAGCTGCATTAACTTGACCGAGATGATCCTATCTTCTCAAAATTTCACACATTTGATGAGAGTCCAGCTCTAAAGACATCTACTAACTTACATTTCATCTAACTGATAGCGCCACCTAGTGGCAATTTTTTTTCTTACGAATTTTCTTCTACGTTTTTCTCCAAACACGTTAACTGGACCTACCTCATATTTGCTCAGATGAGGGTTTCGGCCTTCATGATGTCACAACACGAAGTTTGTGAGTTTTCGCGAATTGCTGTGGGCGTGGCTAAGTGCTGTTCGCCAAGAAAACAACGCCAGTTTTGAGGGTCTAAACATGCACAGAAACTCCTGAAACTTGGCACACACATCTGGCCTGGTAAAATGAGCAATATTTTATTGTTGATTGTGCTATTTTAAAAAAAATGACTCAATAGCGCCCCCTCGAAATTTTTAACGAAGCAGCCCCGGTTGTACGTTTAAGCAAGAACGACGAATATTTTTAGGTGTATGAGGGAGCCCAAGACCTACAAAAAAGTCTCTTGGACCCATATGCTAAAATGAACAGGAAGTGAGCTACGAATTTTTGAATGTCCCATTTTTGACGATTTTTGCACATTCACAGGGGGCAGACTTTTGCCCACTTCTCCTACACGTTTCATCTGACTGAGTTAAGACTTGACCTGGACCATGTCAAGACCTGAGCCAACGACAGGGGGAAAAATCTTGACCTTTCGAAATACTATATGATGAAGGCGGGGCATCAAAATTTGTGTTTCGCACTGAAAAAGGATATGCTTAATAACTCCCCGGTACATGCTCCAAAAAATCCCAAACTTGACATGTATGTTTATCGTCAAGGCCTGAAGCTATCTCTATGACAACATTCAGTTATATATGCAGCGCCACCTAGCCCTTGAGGCATAAAAAAAAATACCCCACATACGGTATTTTGTACAAAAAATGTAAACTCATTCTAAGTGTGATAACTAAGTCATTTATGAATATTCTTTTAGTTTCCACCACTCAAAATGTTCACTGGCATCAGACTTATCCAAACATATATATATTTTTATATATTTTTGATAGCCTCTGTGGACATTAAAAGCAATATCGTGAATGAAGGATATGCTTAATAACTCCACGGTACATGCTCCAAAAAAAATCCCACACTTGACATGTATGCTTATAATCAAGGCCTGAAGGTATCTCGATGACAACATTCAGTTATAAATACAGCGCCACCTCGCCCTTGAGGCATAATTATATTTTAAAAAAAACACACACAAACGGTATTTTGTACAAAAAATGTAAACTCATTCTAAGTGTGATGACTAAGTCATTTATGAATATTCTTTTAGTTTCCACCACTCAAATTGTTCACTGGCTTCACACCGATCCAAACGTATGTACGTTTCCATTTTGTTTTATTCATTTTTGATTGCCCCTTTGGACAATAAAAGTAACATTGTGCAATAAGTACAACGAGCGATGATGTATATATACACTTTTACAAAAAATACCAATCAGGGCAACTCATTGCCTAAAAATAAAAAAGGACGCTGATTTTTGCAGGTCTTAACAATCACCAAAACCCTTTGAGCTTGACACACACTGGCAAAAAAAATATTCTACATGTAAACGTTTATTATGCCATTTTCAAAGAAATTTTGCTTCCAATATGCCAGTACCCCAACGTGCCAGTACCCTAACGTGGAAGTACCCCAATGTGCAAGGACCATAACGTAGCCCGGGCTGCGAGGGCCCTTTATAGCTGCTCGCAGCTCTAGTTAGGGCCCGAGCAGCGACCGCTGCGAGGTCCCTATTGTTTTTGTAAAAATTATTATTATTATTATTATTAGGGCCCGAGCAGCGACCGCTGCGAGGTCCCTATTGTTTTTGTAAAAATTATTATTATTATTATTATTATTATTATTATTATTAGGGCCCGAGCAGCGACCGCTGCGAGGTCCCTATTGTTTTTGTAAAAATTATTATTCTTCTTCTTCTTCTTCTTCTTCTTCTTTATTCTCCGCAAACGATCGCGATTTTGGGTACCTAAACATTCACGAAAACTCACCGAACTTTGCACACTCCTCAGGCCCGGCGAAAAATTTGATATTATTAAGTCGTCATAACAATGCGACTCGATAGCGCCCCCTAGCGTAGAAAAATAAAAACCAAGCCCGGCACGTTTGAGCTAGAGCAACAAAAATTGGCAGGCACGTGTAGCACCCCGAGACGCACAAAAAAGTCTATTGGGACCATGTAGCTAAAATGTACAGGAAATGAGCTATGAATTTTTTTATGTCCAATTTTGGCCTATTTTGGCACATTCACTGTGGTCATGCTTTTTCCCCCTTTGCAAACATTTTTCATCCAATTGACTTCAAACTTGGCATTTATCATCTCAAGACCTGAGAGAAAAACTGGGCAAAACATCTTGCCTTTTTGAAATACTATATGACGGGGGCGGGGCATCAAATATTGCCTTTAAAATTTCATTTGTCCAGAAAGAGCAAATGCTTAATAACTCCCATGTTCAAGCTCCAAAAAATCTCAAACTTCTCAGGCAACGTAATAGTCACGGCCTGAAAACATCTATATGATAAAATTCAGTTATACATATAGCGCCACCTAGTGGTTACAATAAATGTCATACGTTACGTTTTTAGCTACTGTGCTGAGCTTGTTGAAGGGATCCATTTGAAAATTGGTCAGAAAAGGCTTAAGATGTTGATCATGCCCCACACCGAATATTGTAACTTTTCGCCAAAGGGCGTGGCCGCTACGGTGACGCAAAGTCTGAAGATTTTTCGTGAAAATAAAAGCTGCATTAACTTGACTGAGATGATCCTATCTTCTCAAAATTTCACACATTTGATGAGAGTCCAGCACTAAAGACATCTACTGACTCATATTTCATCTAACTGATAGCGCCACCTAGTGGCAATTTTTTTTATTCCGAATTTTCTTCTACGTTTTTCTCCAAACAAGTTAACTGGACCTACCTCATATTTGCTCAGATGAGGGTTTCGGCCTTCATGATGTCACAACACGAAGTTTGTGAGTTTTTGCGAATTGCTGTGGGTGTGGCTAAGCGCTGTTCGCCAAGAAAACAACGCCAGTTTTGAGGGTCTAAACATGCACAGAAACTCATGAAACTTGGCACACACATCTGGCCTGGTAAAATGAGCAATATTTTATTGTTGATTGTGCTATTTTTACAAAAATGACTCAATAGCGCCCTCTAGAAGTTTTTAACGAAGCAGCCCCGGTTGTACGTTTAAGCAAGAACGACGAATATTTTTAGGTGTATGAGGGAGCCCAAGACCTACAAAAAAAGTCTCTTGGACCCATATGCTAAAATGAACAGGAAGTGAGCTACGAATTTTTGAATGTCCCATTTTTGACAATTTTTGCACATTCACAGGGCGCATACTTTTGCCCACTTCTCCTACACGTTTCATCCGACTGACTTCAGACTTGACCTGGACCATGTCAAGACCTGAGCCAACGACAGGGGGAAAACTTTTGACTTTTCGAAATACTATATGATGAGGGCGGGGCATCAAAATTTGTGTTTCGCAATGAAAAAGGATATGCTTGATAACTCCCCGGTACATGCTCCAAAAAATCCCAAACTTGACATGCATGTTTATCGTCAAGGCCTGAAGTTATCTCTATGACAACATTCAGTTATATATGCAGCGCCACCTAGCCCTTGAGGCATAAAAAAAAAAATACCCCACATACGGTATTTTGTACAAAAAATGTAAACTCATTCTAAGTGTGATAACTAAGTCATTTATGAATATTCTTTTAGTGTCCACCACTCAAAATGTTCACTGGCATCAGACTTATCCAAACATATATATATTTGTATTTATTTTTGATAGTCTCTGTGCACATTAAAAGCAATATCGTGAATGAAGGATATGCTTAATAACTCCACGGTACATGCTCCAAAAAAAATCCCACACTTGACATGTATGCTTATAATCAAGGCCTGAAGGTTTCTCTATGACAACATTCAGTTATAAATACAGCGCCACCTAGCCCTTGAGGCATAATTATATTTAAAAAAAAAAAACACATACGGTATTTTGTACAAAAAATGTAAGCTCATTCTAAGTGTGATAACTAAGTCATTTATGAATATTCTTTTAGTTTCCACCACTCAAATTGTTCACTGGCTTCACACCGATCCAAACGTATGTACGTTTCCATTTTGTTTTATTCATTTTTGATTGCCCCTTTGGACAATAAAAGTAACATTGTGCAATGAGTACAACGAGCGATGATGTATATATACACTTTTACAAAAAATACCAATCAGGGCAACTCATTGCCTAAAAATAAAAAAGGACGCTGATTTGTGCAGGTCTTAACAATCACCAAAACCCATTGAGCTTGACACACTCATCACACCTGGCAAAAAAAAAAAAAAAGTCCACGTGTTTATCATGCCATTTTCAAAGAAATTCTGCTTCCAATGTGCCAGTACCCCAATGTGCAAGTTCCCCAACGTGCAAGTACCCCAACGTGGCCCGGGCTGCGAGGGCCCTTTATAGCTGCTCGCAGCTCTAGTTATTATTATTATTCCTCTTCTTCTTCTTTATTCTCCGCAAACGATCGCGATTTTGGGTACCTAAACATTCACGAAAACTCACCGAACTTTGCGCACTCTTCGGGCCCGGCGAAAAATTTGATATTATGAAGGCGTCATAACAACGCGACTCTATAGCGCCCCCTAGCGTAGAAAAATAATAACCAAGCCCGGCACGTTTGAGCTAGAGCAACGAAAATTGGCAGGCACGTGTAGCACCCCGAGACGCACAAAAAAGTCTATTGGGACCATGTAGCTAAAATGTACAGGAAATGAGCTATGAATTTTTTAATGTCCAATTTTGGCCTATTTTGGCACATTCACTGTGGTCATGCTTTTTCCCCCTTTGCAAACATTTTTCATCCAGTTGACTTCAAAATTGGCATTTATCATCTCAAGACCTAAGACAACAACTGGGCAAAAAACCTTGACTTTTTGAAATACTATATGACGGGGGCGGGGCATCAAATATTGCCTTGAAAATTTCATTTGTCCAGAAAGAGCAAATGCTTTATAACTCCCATGTTCAAGCTCCGAAAAATCTCAAACTTCTCAGAAAACGTAATAGTCACGGCCTGAAAACATCTATATGATAAAATTCAGTTATACATATAGCGCCACCTAGTGGTAACAATAAATGTCATACTTTACGTTTTTAGCTACAGTGCTGAGCTCGTTGAAGGGATCCAGTTGAAAATTGGTCAGAAAAGCCTTAAGATGTTGATCATGCCCCACACCGAATATTGTAACTTTTCGCCAAAGGGCGTGGCCGCTACGGTGACGCAAAGTCTGAAGATTTTTCGTGACAATAAAAGCTGCATTAACTTGACCGAGATGATCCTATCTTCTCAAAATTTCACACATTTGATGAGAGTCCAGCCCTAAAGACATCTACGAACTTATATTTAATCTTACTGATAGCGCCACCTAGTGGCATTTTTTTTTTCTTACGAATTTTCTTCTACGTTTTTGTCCAAACACGTTAACTGGACCTACCTCAGATTTGCTCAGATGAGGGTTTCGGCCTTCATGATGTCACAACACGAAGTTTGTGAGTTTTCGTGAATTGCTGTGGGCGTGGCTAAGCACTGTTCGCCAAGAAAACAACGCCAGTTTTGAGGGTCTAAACATGCGCAGAAACTCATGAAACTTGGCACACACATCTGGCCTGGTAAAATGTGCAATATTTTAATGTTGATTGTGCTATTTTTACAAAAATGACTCAATAGCGACCCCTAGAAAATTTTAACGAAGCAGCCCCGGTTGTACGTTTAAGCAAGATCTACGAAAAATTTTAGGTGTATGAGGGAGCCCAAGACCTACATAAAAGTCTCTTGGACCCATATGCTAAAATGAACAGGAAGTGAGCTACGCATTTTTGAATGTCCCATTTTTGATGATTTTTGCACATTTACAGGGGGCATACTTTTGCCCACTTCTTCTCCACGTTTCATCCGACTGAGTTAAGACTTGACCTGGACAATGTCAAGACCTGAGCCAACGACAGGGGGGAAAATCTTGACTTTTCGAAATACTATATGATGAGGGCGTGGCATCAAAATTTGTGTTTCGCAATGAAAAAGGATATGCTTGATAACTCCCCGGTACATGCTCCAAAAAATCCCAAACTTGACATGTATGTTTATCGTCAAGGCCTGAAGTTATCTCTATGACAACATTCAGTTATATATGCAGCGCCACCTAGCCCTTGAGGCATGAAAATAAAATACCCCACATACGGTATTTTGTACAAAAAATGTAAACTCATTCTAAGTGTGATAACTCAGTCATTTATGAATATTCTTTTAGTTTCCACCACTCAAAATGTTCACTGGCATCAGACTTATCCAAACATATATATATTTTTATTTATTTTTGATAGCCTCTATGGACATTAAAAGCAATATCGTGAATGAAGGATATGCTTAATAACTCCACGGTACATGCTCCAAAAAAAATCCCACACTTGACATGTATGCTTATAATCAAGGCCTGAAGGTATCTCTATGACAACATTCAGTTATAAATACAGCGCCACCTAGCCGTTGAGGCTTATATAAAAAAAAATTAAAAAAATACCCCACATACGGTATTTTGTACAAAAAATGTACACTCATTCTAAGTGTGATAACTAAGTCATTTATGAATATTCTTTTAGTTTCCACCACTCAAATTGTTCACTGGCTTCACACCGATCCAAACGTATGTACGTTTCCATTTTGTTTTATTCATTTTTGATTGCCCCTTTGGACAATAAAAGTAAACATTGTGCAATGAGTACAACGAGCGATGATGTGTATATACACTTTTACAAAAAAAATACCAATCAGGGCAACTCATTGCCTAAAAATAAAAAAGGACGCTGATTTGTGCAGGTCTTAACAATCACCAAAACCCATTGAGCTTGACACACTCATCACACCTGGCAAAAAAAAAAAAAAAGTCCACGTGTTTATCATGCCATTTTCAAAGAAATTCTGCTTCCAATGTGCCAGTACCCCAATGTGCAAGTTCCCCAACGTGCAAGTACCCCAACGTGGCCCGGGCTGCGAGGGCCCTTTATAGCTGCTCGCAGCTCTAGTTAGGGCCCGAGCAGCGACCGCTGCGAGGTCCCTATTGTTTTTCAAGGAATTCTTATTATTCTTCTTCTTTTTATTTGTTATTATTCTTTTCCGCAAACAATCACATTTTTGAGACACTAAACGTGAACGAAAACTCACCAAACTTTACACACACGTCAGGCCTGGCGAAAAATTTGATATTTTAAAGTCGCCATAGGTGATAACAGAAAAATGGCTCCATAGCGCCACCTACATAGGTTAAACAGATCCCTGGCCCGCTACGATTGTCCGACGGCTATGAAAATTGTGTGGCACCTGTAGCACATCCAGATGAACAAAAACCTCTTTGATGTGTGTACCCTAAAATAGACAGGAAGTGAGATATGAGTATTTAAATGTCCAATTTTTGCCAATTTTTGCACATTTACAGGGGTCATACTTTTGCCTGCTTCTCCTACACGGTTAATCCAATTGACTTCAAACTTGGGATGTACCATCTCAAGACCTGGGACAACACCATGGTAAAAAATCTAAAGTTTTCGACATACTATATGACGGCGGTGGGGCATCAAATTTAGAGTTTCAAAACTCTTACTAAACGTAGTATTGCCGGTTGTATGTTTAACCTAGAGCTACGAAAATTGGTACACATATGTAACAGACTATGACCTACAAAAAAGTCTGTTGGTGCCATATGCTAAACCCAACAGGAAGTCCGCCAGAGGCGGGGCATCAAATTTTGAGTTTCAAAATTCTTACTTAATGAAGCATTCCCGGCTGTACGTTTCACCTAGAGTTACCAAAATTTAAAGACATATGTAACAGCCCTCAAGGTACAAAAAACTCTTTTTGAACCATATGCTAAACCTAACAGAAAGTCCACCATTTTGATTTACTTTGGAACGTGTTCCCATTTTTTTGGCCATTTCATAGGGGTCCTATTTTAACGAACTCCTCTTACAGAGTTTATCCGATCATCTTCAAACTTGGTGTGATTCATCTTAAGATGTTGAAGATGAAAAGTTATTGAAAGCTTTTTATTTCGCTGCACGCTGTTGTCGTGGCATGCACTTGTTTGCAAAGGAAAAAAATTCTTCTTAATGAAGAATTCTCAGTTGTACGAAGCAGCTAGAGCTACGAAAATTTGTAGACATATGTAACAGCCCACGATGTACAAAAAAGTCTCTTGCTGCTTTGTGCTAAACCCAACAGGAAGTCCCGCAAGGGCCGGGCATCACTTTTTGAGCTAAAAAACTCCTCTTTAACGAAGCATTCCCGGTTGTACCTTTCACCTAGCGCTATGATAATTTGGAGGCATACATAAGAGCCCACGATGTACAAAAAAGTCTTTTAGAACCATATGCTAAGCCAAACAGGAAGTCCGGCATTTTGATTTACTTTGCTATTTGTAGCCATTTTTTGGGGGCCTTTTATAGGCCTCATATTTTCTACAAAACTTATCAGATTGTCTTCATTCTTTGGCATGTTTCATCTGAAGTATTGCCGGTTATACGTTTAATCTAGAGCTACGAAAATTGGTACACATATGTAACAGACTATGATCTACAAAAAAGCCTGTTGGTGCCATATGCTAAACCTAACAGGAAGTCCGCCAGAGGCAGGGCATCAAATTTTGCATTTCAAAATTTTTACTTAATGAAGCATTTCCGGCTGTACGTTTCACCTAGAGTGACCAAAATTTGAAGACATATGTAACAGCCCTCGAGGTACAAAAAACTCTTTTTGAACCATATGCTAAACCTAACAGGAAGTCTGCCATTTTGATTTACTTTGGAACATGTTGCCATTTTTTTGGCCATTTCATAGGGGTCTTATTTTAACGAACTCCTTCCACAGAGTTTATCCGATCATCTTCAAACTTGGTGTGATTCATCTTAAGATGTTGACGATGAAAAGTTATTGAAAGCTTTTTATTTCGTCGCACGCTGTTGTCGTGGCATGCACTTTTTGCAAAGGAAAAAAATCCTTCTTAATGAAGCATTCCCAGTTGTACGAAGCAGCTAGAGCGACGAAAAATTGTAGACATATGTAACAGCCCAGGATGTACAAAAAAGTCTCTTGGTGCCATGTGCTAAACCCAACAGGAAGTCCCCCAGGGGCCGGGCATCACATTTTGAGCTAAAAAACTCCTCTTTAACGAAGCATTCCCGGTTGTACGTTTCACCTAGCGCTATGATAATTTGCAGGCATACATAAGAGCCCATGATGTACAAAAAAGTCTCTTGGAACCATGTGCTAAACCAAACAGGAAGTCTGCCATTTTGATTTATGATGGGATTTGTTGCCATTTTTTGTGGCCTTTTTCAGGGGTCATATTTTAACGAACCCCTCCTACAAAATTTATCCGACTGTCTTCAAACTTGGTGTGTTTCATCTTAAGATGTTTAAGATGCAAAGTAATCGAAAGTTTTTTATTTTGTAACACGCTGTTGCCATAGCAATGCATTGTTTGTCAAGTGCTGTTTTTTTTTTTTTTTTTATACACATGAAAACTCATGAAACTTTGCAAACACATCAGACTTGTCATGAACATGAATTTTCAGAGATTTATTGTGCAATTTGCAATAAATAGCGCCCTCTAGACATTTTTATGAAGCATTTCCGATTGTATGATTATGCTAGACCTACAAAAAAGTATTATGTAGCCATTTGCCAAACCAAAGAGGAAGTCCGCTATTTTTATTTTTTTTGGGAATTATACATCATTTTTGGCCTTTTTCATTAAACTTTGCACAGACAAGGCATGGAAAAAACTAACATTTTAAATGGTCCTTGTTCCATGTAACAGTACCCCAACGTGCCAGTACCCTGACGTGCAAGTAACCCAACGTTGTGCTCAATAGCGCCCTCTATGCATTTTTATGGAGCATTTCCAATTGTATGATTCAAGCGATACACAACTAAAGATGACTTGACCTAGATTTGTGAAAACTGGGAGGCATACCTATTAGCTTAAGACCTACAAAAAGTATTCTGTAGCCGTATGCTAAACCTAAAAGGAAGTCCGCCATTTTGAATTTATTTTGGGAATTGCGCACCATATTTTGCGTTTTGATTCAACTTTGCACACACAAGGCTTGTCAAAAACATTTAAGATGGTCCTTGTCCTATTTGACAGTACCCCAACGTGCCAGTACCCCGACGTGCAAGTACCCCAACGTGGCCCGGGTTGCGAGGGCCCTTTATAGCTGCTCGCAGCTCTAGTTAGGGCCCGAGCAGCTACCGCTGCGAGGTCCCTATTGTTTTTCGATCGGATTATTATTATTATTCTTCTTCTTCTTCTCCGTAAACGATCACGATTTTGGGTACCTAAACATTTACGAAAACTCACCAAACTTTGCACACTCCTCAGGCCCGGCGAAAAATTTGATATTATGAAGTCGTCATAACAACGCGACTCTATAGCGCCCCCTAGCATAGAAAAATAAAAACCAAGCCCGGCACGTTTGAGCTAGAGCAACGAAAATTGGCAGGCACGTGTAGCACCCCGAGACGCACAAAAAAGTCTATTGGGACCATGTAGCTAAAATGTACAGGAAGTGAGCTATGAATTTTTTTATGTCCAATTTTGGCCTATTTTGGCACATTCACTGTGGTCATGCTTTTTCCCCCTTTGCAAACATTTTTCATCCAATTGACTTCAAACTTGGCATTTATCATCTCAAGACCTGAGAGAAAAACTGGGCAAAACATCTTGCCTTTTTGAAATACTATATGACGGGGGCGGGGCATCAAATATTGCCTTTAAAATTTCATTTGTCCAGAAAGAGCAAATGCTTAATAACTCCCATGTTCAAGCTCCAAAAAATCTCAAACTTCTCAGGCAACGTAATAGTCACGGCCTGAAAACATCTATATGATAAAATTCAGTTATACATATAGCGCCACCTAGTGGTTACAATAAATGTCATACTTTACGTTTTTAGCTACTGTGCTGAGCTTGTTGAAGGGATCCATTTGAAAATTGGTCAGAAAGGCCTTAAGATGTTGATCATGCCCCACACCGAATATTGTAACTTTTCGCCAAAGGGCGTGGCCGCTACGGTGACGCAAAGTCTGAAGATTTTTCGTGAAAATAAAAGCTGCATTAACTTGACCGAGATGATCCTATCTTCTCAAAATTTCACACATTTGATGAGAGTCCAGCCCTAAAGACATCTCCTGACTTATATTTCATCTAACTGATAGCGCCACCTAGTGGCAATTTTTTTTCTTACGAATTTTCTTCTACGTTTTTCTCCAAACACGTTAACTGGACCTACCTCATATTTGCTCAGATGAGGGTTTCGGCCTTCATGATGTCACAACACGAAGTTTGTGAGTTTTCGCGAATTGCTGTGGGTGTGGCTAAGCGCTGTTCGCCAAGAAAATAACGCCAGTTTTGAGGGTCTAAACATGCACAGAAACTCATGAAACTTGGCACACACATCTGGCCTGGTAAAATTAGCAATATTTTATTGTTGATTGTGCTATTTTTACAAAAATGACTCAATAGCGCCCCCTAGAAGTTTTTAACGAAGCAGCCCCGGTTGTACGTTTAAGCAAGAACGACGAATATTTTTAGGTGTATGAGGGAGCCCAAGACCTACAAAAAAGTCTCTTGGACCCATATGCTAAAATGAACAGGAAGTGAGCTACGAATTTTTGAATGTCCCATTTTTGACAATTTTTGCACATTCACAGGGGGCAGACTTTTGCCCACTTCTCCTACACGTTTCATCTGACTGAGTTAAGACTTGACCTGGACCATGTCAAGTCCTGAGCCAACGACAGGGGGAAAAATCTTGACCTTTCGAAATACTATATGATGAAGGCGGGGCATCAAAATTTGTGTTTCGCACTGAAAAAGGATATGCTTAATAACTCCCCGGTACATGCTCCAAAAAATCCCAAACTTGACATGTATGTTTATCGTCAAGGCCTGAAGCTATCTCTATGACAACATTCAGTTATATATGCAGCGCCACCTAGCCCTTGAGGCATAAAAAAAAAATACCCCACATACGGTATTTTGTACAAAAAATGTCAACTCATTCTGAGTGTGATAACTAAGTCATTTATGAATATTCTTTTAGTTTCCACCACTCAAAATGTTCACTGGCATCAGACTTATCCAAACATATATATATTTTTATTTATTTTTGATAGCCTCTGTGGACATTAAAAGCAATATCGTGAATGAAGGATATGCTTAATAACTCCACGGTACATGCTCCAAAAAAAATCCCACACTTGACATGTATGCTTATAATCAAGGCCTGAAGGTATCTCTATGACAACATTCAGTTATAAATACAGCGCCACCTAGCCCTTGAGGCATTTATATATATATATATATATATATATATATATATATAAACCCACATACGGTGTTTTGTACAAAAAATGTACACTCATTCTAAGTGTGATAACTAAGTCATTTATGAATATTCTTTTAGTTTCCACCACTCAAATTGTTCACTGGCTTCACACCGATCCAAACGTATGCACGTTTCCATTTTGTTTTATTCATTTTTGATTGCCCCTTTGGACAATAAAAGTAACATTGTGCAATGAGTACAACGAGCGATGATGTGTATATACACTTTTACAAAAAATACCAATCAGGGCAACTCATTGCCTAAAAATAAAAAAGGACGCTGATTTTTGCAGGTCTTAACAACCACCAAAACCCGTTGAGCTTGACACACACTGGCAAAAAAAAATATTCTACATGTAAACGTTTATTATGCCATTTTCAAAGAAATTTTGCTTCCAATATGCCAGTAGCCCAACGTGCAAGGACCCCAACGTGGCCCGGGCTGCGAGGGCCCTTTATAGCTGCTCGCAGCTCTAGTTATTATTATTATTCCTCTTCTTCTTCTTTATTCTCCGCAAACGATCGCGATTTTGGGTACCTAAACATTCACGAAAACTCACCGAACTTTGCGCACTCTTCGGGCCCGGCGAAAAATTTGATATTATGAAGGCGTCATAACAACGCGACTCTATAGCGCCCCCTAGCGTAGAAAAATAATAACCAAGCCCGGCACGTTTGAGCTAGAGCAACGAAAATTGGCAGGCACGTGTAGCACCCCGAGACGCACAAAAAAGTCTATTGGGACCATGTAGCTAAAATGTACAGGAAATGAGCTATGAATTTTTTAATGTCCAATTTTGGCCTATTTTGGCACATTCACTGTGGTCATGCTTTTTCCCCCTTTGCAAACATTTTTCATCCAGTTGACTTCAAAATTGGCATTTATCATCTCAAGACCTAAGACAACAACTGGGCAAAAAACCTTGACTTTTTGAAATACTATATGACGGGGGCGGGGCATCAAATATTGCCTTGAAAATTTCATTTGTCCAGAAAGAGCAAATGCTTTATAACTCCCATGTTCAAGCTCCGAAAAATCTCAAACTTCTCAGAAAACGTAATAGTCACGGCCTGAAAACATCTATATGATAAAATTCAGTTATACATATAGCGCCACCTAGTGGTAACAATAAATGTCATACTTTACGTTTTTAGCTACAGTGCTGAGCTCGTTGAAGGGATCCAGTTGAAAATTGGTCAGAAAAGCCTTAAGATGTTGATCATGCCCCACACCGAATATTGTAACTTTTCGCCAAAGGGCGTGGCCGCTACGGTGACGCAAAGTCTGAAGATTTTTCGTGACAATAAAAGCTGCATTAACTTGACCGAGATGATCCTATCTTCTCAAAATTTCACACATTTGATGAGAGTCCAGCCCTAAAGACATCTACGAACTTATATTTAATCTTACTGATAGCGCCACCTAGTGGCATTTTTTTTTTCTTACGAATTTTCTTCTACGTTTTTGTCCAAACACGTTAACTGGACCTACCTCAGATTTGCTCAGATGAGGGTTTCGGCCTTCATGATGTCACAACACGAAGTTTGTGAGTTTTCGTGAATTGCTGTGGGCGTGGCTAAGCACTGTTCGCCAAGAAAACAACGCCAGTTTTGAGGGTCTAAACATGCGCAGAAACTCATGAAACTTGGCACACACATCTGGCCTGGTAAAATGTGCAATATTTTAATGTTGATTGTGCTATTTTTACAAAAATGACTCAATAGCGACCCCTAGAAAATTTTAACGAAGCAGCCCCGGTTGTACGTTTAAGCAAGATCTACGAAAAATTTTAGGTGTATGAGGGAGCCCAAGACCTACATAAAAGTCTCTTGGACCCATATGCTAAAATGAACAGGAAGTGAGCTACGCATTTTTGAATGTCCCATTTTTGATGATTTTTGCACATTTACAGGGGGCATACTTTTGCCCACTTCTTCTCCACGTTTCATCCGACTGAGTTAAGACTTGACCTGGACAATGTCAAGACCTGAGCCAACGACAGGGGGGAAAATCTTGACTTTTCGAAATACTATATGATGAGGGCGTGGCATCAAAATTTGTGTTTCGCAATGAAAAAGGATATGCTTGATAACTCCCCGGTACATGCTCCAAAAAATCCCAAACTTGACATGTATGTTTATCGTCAAGGCCTGAAGTTATCTCTATGACAACATTCAGTTATATATGCAGCGCCACCTAGCCCTTGAGGCATGAAAATAAAATACCCCACATACGGTATTTTGTACAAAAAATGTAAACTCATTCTAAGTGTGATAACTCAGTCATTTATGAATATTCTTTTAGTTTCCACCACTCAAAATGTTCACTGGCATCAGACTTATCCAAACATATATATATTTTTATTTATTTTTGATAGCCTCTATGGACATTAAAAGCAATATCGTGAATGATGGATATGCTTAATAACTCCACGGTACATGCTCCAAAAAAAATCCCACACTTGACATGTATGCTTATAATCAAGGCCTGAAGGTATCTCTATGACAACATTCAGTTATAAATACAGCGCCACCTAGCCGTTGAGGCTTATATAAAAAAAAATTAAAAAAATACCCCACATACGGTATTTTGTACAAAAAATGTACACTCATTCTAAGTGTGATAACTAAGTCATTTATGAATATTCTTTTAGTTTCCACCACTCAAATTGTTCACTGGCTTCACACCGATCCAAACGTATGTACGTTTCCATTTTGTTTTATTCATTTTTGATTGCCCCTTTGGACAATAAAAGTAAACATTGTGCAATGAGTACAACGAGCGATGATGTGTATATACACTTTTACAAAAAAAATACCAATCAGGGCAACTCATTGCCTAAAAATAAATAAGGACGCTGATTTTTGCAGGTCTTAACAATCACCAAAATCCGTTGAGCTTGACAGACACTGGCAAAAAAAATATTCTCCATGTAAACGTTTATTATGCCATTTTCAAAGAAATTTTGCTTCCAATATGCCAGTACCCCAACGTGCCAGTACCCCAACGTGCAAGTACCCCAACGTGCAAGGACCCCAACGTGGCCCGGGCTGCGAGGGCCCTTTATAGCTGCTCGCAGCTCTAGTTATTATTCTTCTTCTTCTTCTTCTTTATTCTCCGCAAACAATTGCGATTTTGGGAACCTAAACATTCACGAAAACTCACCGATCTTTGCACACTCCTCAGGCCCGGCGAAAAATTTGATATTATGAAGTCGTTATAACAACGCGACTCTATAGCGCCCCCTAGCATAGAAAAATAAAAACCAAGCCCGGCACGTTTGAGCGAGAGCAACAAAAATTGGCAGGCACGTGTAGCACCCCGAGACGCACAAAAAAGTCTATTGGGACCATGTAGCTAAAATGTACAGGAAGTGAGCTATGAATTTTTTAATGTCCAATTTTGGCCTATTTTGGCACATTCACTGTGGTCATGCTTTTTCCCCCTTTGCAAACATTTTTCATCCAATTGACTTCAAACTTGGCATTTATCATCTCAAGACCTGAGAGAACAACTGGGCAAAACATCTTGCCTTTTTGAAATACTATATGACGGGGGCGGGGCATCAAATATTGCCTTTAAAATTTCATTTGTCCAGAAAGAGCAAATGCTTAATAACTCCCATGTTCAAGCTCCAAAAAATCTCAAACTTCTCAGGCAACGTAATAGTCACGGCCTGAAAACATCTATATGATAAAATTCAGTTATACATATAGCGCCACCTAGTGGTTACAATAAATGTCATACTTTACGTTTTTAGCTAATGTGCTGAGCTTGTTGAAGGGATCCATTTGAAAATTGGTCAGAAAAGCCTTAAGATGTTGATCATGTCCCACACTGAATATTGTAACTTTTCGCCAAAGGGCGTGGCCGCTACTGTGACGCAAGGTCTGAAGATTTTTCGTGAAAATAAAAGCTGCATTAACTTGACCGAGATGATCCTATCTTCTCAAAATTTCACACATTTGATGAGAGTCCAGCCCTAAAGACATCTACTGACTTATATTTCATCTAACTGATAGCGCCACCTAGTGGCAATTTTTTTCTTACGAATTTTCTTCTACGTTTTTCTCCAAACACGTTAACTGGACCTACCTCATATTTGCTCAGATGAGGGTTTCGGCCTTCATGATGTCACAACACGAAGTTTGTGAGTTTTCGCGAATTGCTGTGGGTGTGGCTAAGCGCTGTTCGCCAAGAAAACAACGCCAGTTTTGAGGGTCTAAACATGCACAGAAACTCATGAAACTTGGCACACACATCTGGCCTGGTAAAATGAGCAATATTTTATTGTTGATTGTGCTATTTTTACAAAAATGACTCAATAGCGCCCCCTAGAAGTTTTTAACGAAGCAGCCCCGGTTGTACGTTTAAGCAAGAACGACGAATATTTTTAGGTGTATGAGGGAGCCCAAGACCTACAAAAAAGTCTCTTGGACCCATATGCTAAAATGAACAGGAAGTGAGCTACGAATTTTTGAATGTCCCATTTTTTACAATTTTTGCACATTCACAGGGGGCAGACTTTTGCCCACTTCTCCTACACGTTTCATCTGACTGAGTTAAGACTTGACCTGGACCATGTCAAGACCTGAGCCAACGACAGGGGGAAAAATCTTGACTTTTCGAAATACTATATGATGAAGGCGGGGCATCAAAATTTGTGTTTCGCACTGAAAAAGGATATGCTTAATAACTCCCCGGTACATGCTCCAAAAAATCCCAAACTTGACATGTATGTTTATCGTCAAGGCCTGAAGCTATCTCTATGACAACATTCAGTTATATATGCAGCGCCACCTAGCCCTTGAGGCATAAAAAAAAATACCCCATATACGGTATTTTGTCCAAAAAATGTAAACTCATTATAAGTGTGATAACTAAGTCATTTATGAATATTCTTTTAGTTTCCACCACTCAAAATGTTCACTGGCATCAGACTTATCCAAACATATATATATTTTTATTTATTTTTGATAGCCTCTGTGGACATTAAAAGCAATATCGTGAATGAAGGATATGCTTAATAACTCCACGGTACATGCTCCAAAAAAAATCCCACACTTGACATGTATGCTTATAATCAAGGCCTGAAGGTATCTCTATGACAACATTCAGTTATAAATACAGCGCCACCTAGCCCTTGAGGCATAATATATAAAAAAAAAAACACATACGGTATTTTGTACAAAAAATGTAAACTCATTCTAAGTGTGATAACTAAGTCATTTATGAATATTCTTTTAGTTTCCACCACTCAAATTGTTAACTGGCTTCACACCGATCCAAACGTATGTACGTTTCCATTTTGTTTTATTCATTTTTGATTGCCCCTTTGGACAATAAAAGTAACATTGTGCAATGAGTACAACGAGCGATGATGTATATATACATTTTTACAAAAAATACCAATCATGGCAACTCGTTGCCTAAAAATAAATAAGGACGCTGATTTTTGCAGGTCTTAACAATCACCAAAACCCGTTGAGCTTGACACACACTGGCAAAAAAAATATTCTACATGTAAACGTTTATTATGCCATTTTCAAAGAAATTTTGCTTCCAATATGCCAGTACCCCAACGTGCCAGTACCCTAACGTGCAAGTACCCCAACGTGCAAGGACCCCAACGTGGCCCGGGCTGCGAGGGCCCTTTATAGCTGCTCGCAGCTCTAGTTAGGGCCCGAGCAGCGACCGCTGCGAGGTCCCTCTTGTTTTTGTAAGAATTATTATTATTAGGGCCCGAGCAGCGACCGCTGCGAGGTCCCTATTGTTTTTGTAAAAATTATTATTATTATTATTATTATTAGGGCCCGAGCAGCGACCGCTGCGAGGTCCCTATTGTTTTTGTAAAAATTATTATTATTATTATTATTAGGGCCCGAGCAGCGACCGCTGCGAGGTCCCTATTGTTTTTGTAAAAATTCTTCTTCTTCTTCTTCTTCTTCTTCTTCTTCTTCTTCTTCTTCTTCTTCTTTATTCTCCGCAAACGATCGCGATTTTGGGTACCTAAACATTCACGAAAACTCACCGAACTTTGCACACTCCTCAGGCCCGGCGAAAAATTTGATATTATTAAGTCGTCATAACAATGCGACTCAATAGCGCCCCCTAGCGTAGAAAAATAAAAACCAAGCCCGGCACGTTTAAGCTAGAGCAACAAAAACTGGCAGGCACGTGTAGCACCCCGAGACGCACAAAAAAGTCTATTGGGACCATGTAGCTAAAATGTACAGGAAGTGAGCTATGAATTTTTTTATGTCCAATTTTGGCCTATTTTGGCACATTCACTGTGGTCATGCTTTTTCCCCCTTTGCAAACATTTTTCATCCAATTGACTTCAAACTTGGCATTTATCATCTCAAGACCTGAGAGAACAACTGGGCAAAACATCTTGCCTTTTTGAAATACTATATGATGGGGGCGGGGCATCAAATATTGCCTTTAAAATTTCATTTGTCCAGAAAGAGCAAATGCTTAATAACTCCCATGTTCAAGCTCCAAAAAATCTCAAACTTCTCAGGCAACGTAATAGTCACGGCCTGAAAACATCTATATGATAAAATTCAGTTATACATATAGCACCACCTAGTGGTAACAATAAATGTCATACTTTACGTTTTTAGCTACTGCACTGAGCTCGTTGAAGGGATCCAGTTGAAAGTTGGTCAGAAAATCCTTAAGATGTTGATCATGCCCCACACCGAATATTGTAACTTTTCGCCAAAGGGCGTGGCCGCTACGGTGCCGCAAAGTCTGAAGATTTTTCGTGACAATAAAAGCTGCATGAACTTGACCGAGATGATCCTATCTTCTCAAAATTTCACACATTTGATGAGAGTCCAGCCCTAAAGACATCTACGTACTTATATTTCATCTTACTGATAGCGCCACCTAGTGGCAATTTTTTTTCTAACGTATTTTCTTGTACATTTTTCTCCAAACACGCTAACTGGACCAACCTCATATTTGCTCAGATGAGGGTTTCGGCCTTCATGATGTCACAACACGAAGTTTGTGAGTTTTCGCGAATCACTGTGGGCGTGGCTAAGCACTGTTCGCCAAGAAAACAACGCCAGTTTTGAGGGTCTAAACATGCGCAGAAACTCATGAAACTTGGCACACACATCTGGCCTGGCAAAATGAGCAATATTTTATCATGTATTGTCCTATTTTTACAAAAATGACTCAATAGCGCCCCCTAGAAATTTTTAATGAAGCAGCCCCGATTGTACGTTTAAGCAAGATCTACGAATATTTTTAGGTGTATGAGGGAGCCAAAGACCTACAAAAAAGTCTCTTGGACCCATATGCTAAAATGAACAGGAAGTGAGCTACGAATTTTTGAATGTCCCATTTTTGACGATTTTTGCACATTTTCAGGGGGCATACTTTTGCCCACTTCTCCTACACGTTTTATCCGACTGACTTATGACTTGACCTGGACCATGCCAAGACCTGAGCCAACAACAGACGGAAAAATCTTGACTTTCGGAAATACTATATGGTGAGGGCGGGGCATCAAAATTTGTGTTTCGCACTGAAAAAGGATATGCTTAATAACTCCCCGGTACATGCTCCAAAAAATCCCAAACTTGACATGTATGTTTATCGTCAAGGCCTGAAGGTATCTCTATGACAACATTCAGTTATATATGCAGCGCCACCTAGCCCTTGAGGCATGAAAAAAAAATACCCCACATACGGTATTTTGTACAAAAAATGTACACTCATTCTAAGTGTGATAACTAAGTCATTTATGAATATTTTTTTAGTTTCCACCACTCAAAATGTTCACTGGCATCAGACTTATCCAAACATATATATATTTTTATTTATTTTTGATAGCCTCTATGGACATTAAAAGCAATATCGTGAATGAAGGATATGCTTAATAACTCCACGGTACATGCTCCAAAAAAAAATCCCACACTTGACATGTATGCTTATAATCAAGGCCTGAAGGTATCTCTATGACAACATTCAGTTATAAATACAGCGCCACCTAGCCCTTGAGGCTTATATAAAAATAAAAAAAAATACCCCACATACGGTATTTTGTACAAAAAATGTACACTCATTCTAAGTGTGATAACTAAGTCATTTATGAATATTCTTTTAGTTTCCACCACTCAAATTGTTCACTGGCTTCACACCGATCCAAACGTATGTACGTTTCCATTTTGTTTTATTCATTTTTGATTGCCCCTTTGGACAATAAAAGTAACATTGTGCAATGAGTACAACGAGCGATGATGTGTATATACACTTTTACAAAAAACTACCAATCAGGGCAACTCATTGCCTAAAAATAAAAAAGGACGCTGATTTTTGCAGGTCTTAACAATCACCAAAACCCGTTGAGCTTGACACACACACTGGCAAAAAAATATTCTACATGTAAACGTTTATTATGCCATTTTCAAAGAAATTTTGCTTCCAATATGCCAGTACCCCAACGTGCCAGTACCCCAACGTGCAAGTACCCCAACGTGCAAGGACCCCAACGTGGCCCGGGCTGCGAGGGCCCTTTATAGCTGCTCGCAGCTCTAGTTAGGGCCCGAGCAGCGACCGCTGCGAGGTCCCTATTGTTTTTGTAAAAATTATTATTAGGGCCCGAGCAGCGACCGCTGCGAGGTCCCTATTGTTTTTGTAAAAATTATTATTATTATTATTATTATTATTATTATTATTATTATTATTATTATTATTATTATTCTTTATTCTCCGCAAACGATCGCGATTTTGGGTACCTAAACATTCACGAAAACTCACCGAACTTTGCACACTCCTCAGGCCCGGCGAAAAATTTGATATTATTAAGTCGTCATAACAATGCGACTCGATAGCGCCCCCTAGCGTAGAAAAATAAAAACCAAGCCCGGCACGTTTGAGCTAGAGCAACAAAAATTGGCAGGCACGTGTAGCACCCCGAGACGCACAAAAAAGTCTATTGGGACCATGTAGCTAAAATGTACAGGAAGTGAGCTATGAATTTTTTTATGTCCAATTTTGGCCTATTTTGGCACATTCACTGTGGTCATGCTTTTTCCCCCTTTGCAAACATTTTTCATCCAATTGACTTCAAACTTGGCATTTATCATCTCAAGACCTGAGAGAAAAACTGGGCAAAACATCTTGCCTTTTTGAAATACTATATGACGGGGGCGGGGCATCAAATATTGCCTTTAAAATTTCATTTGTCCAGAAAGAGCAAATGCTTAATAACTCCCATGTTCAAGCTCCAAAAAATCTCAAACTTCTCAGGCAACGTAATAGTCACGGCCTGAAAACATCTATATGATAAAATTCAGTTATACATATAGCGCCACCTAGTGGTTACAATAAATGTCATACTTTACGTTTTTAGCTACTGTGCTGAGCTTGTTGAAGGGATCCATTTGAAAATTGGTCAGAAAAGGCTTAAGATGTTGATCATGCCCCACACCGAATATTGTAACTTTTCGCCAAAGGGCGTGGCCGCTACGGTGACGCAAAGTCTGAAGATTTTTCGTGAAAATAAAAGCTGCATTAACTTGACCGAGATGATCCTATCTTCCCAAAATTTCACACATTTGATGAGAGTCCAGCCCTAAAGACATCTACTGACTTATATTTCATCTAACTGATAGCGCCACCTAGTGGCAATTTTTTTTATTACGAATTTTCTTCTACGTTTTTCTCCAAACACGTTAACTGGACCTACCTCATATTTGCTCAGATGAGGGTTTCGGCCTTCATGATGTCACAACACGAAGTTTGTGAGTTTTCGCGAATTGCTGTGGGTGTGACTAAGCGCTGTTCGCCAAGAAAACAACGCCAGTTTTGAGGGTCTAAACATGCACAGAAACTCATGAAACTTGGCACACACATCTGGCCTGGTAAAATGAGCAATATTTTATTGTTGATTGTGCTATTTTTACAAAAATGACTCAATAGCGCCCCCTAGAAGTTTTTAACGAAGCAGCCCCGGTTGTACGTTTAAGCAAGAACGACGAATATTTTTAGGTGTATGAGGGAGCCCAAGACCTACAAAAAAGTCTCTTGTACCCATATGCTAAAATGAACAGGAAGTGAGCTACGAATTTTTGAATGTCCCATTTTTGACAATTTTTGCACATTCACAGGGCGCAGACTTTTGCCCACTTCTCCTACACGTTTCATCTGACTGAGTTAAGACTTGACCTGGACCATGTCAAGACCTGAGCCAACGACAGGGGGAAAAATCTTGACCTTTCGAAATACTATATGATGAAGGCGGGGCATCAAAATTTGTGTTTCGCACTGAAAAAGGATATGCTTAATAACTCCCCGTTACATGCTCCAAAAAATCCCAAACTTGACATGTATGTTTATCGTCAAGGCCTGAAGCTATCTCTATGACAACATTCAGTTATATATGCAGCGCCACCTAGCCCTTGAGGCATAAAAAAAAAATACCCCACATACGGTATTTTGTACAAAAAATGTAAACTCATTCTAAGTGTGATAACTAAGTCATTTATGAATATTCTTTTAGTTTCCACCACTCAAAATGGTCACTGGCATCAGACTTATCCAAACATATATATATTTTTATTTATTTTTGATAGCCTCTGTGGACATTAAAAGCAATATCGTGAATGAAGGATATGCTTAATAACTCCACGGTACATGCTCCAAAAAAAATCCCACACTTGACATGTATGCTTATAATCAAGGCCTGAAGGTATCTCGATGACAACATTCAGTTATAAATACAGCGCCACCTAGCCCTTGAGGCTTATATAAAAAAAAAAAAACACACATACGGTATTTTGTACAAAAAAATTTAAACTCATTCTAAGTGTGATGACTAAGTCATTTCTGAATATTCTTTTAGTTTCCACCACTCAAATTGTTCACTGGCTTCACACCGATCCAAACGTATGTACGTTTCCATTTAGTTTTATTCATTTTTGATTGCCCCTTTGGACAATAAAAGTAACATTGTGCAATGAGTACAACGAGCGATGATGTATATATACACTTTAAAAAAAAATATCAATCAGGGCAACTCATTGCCTAAAAATAAAAAAGGACGCTGATTTTTGCAGGTCTTAACAATCACCAAAACCCGTTGAGCTTGACACACACTGGCAAAAAAAATATTCTACATGTAAACGTTTATTATGCCATTTTCAAAGAAATTTTGCTTCCAATATGCCAGTACCCCAATGTGCCAGTACCCCAACGTGCAAGTACCCCAACGTGCAAGGACTCCAACGTGGCCCGGGCTGCGAGGGCCCTTTATAGCTGCTCGCAGCTCTAGTTATTATTATTCTTTATTCTCCGCAAACGATCGCATTTTTGAGGGCCTAAACATTTACGAAAACTCACCAAACTTTGCAGTCTCTTCGGGCCCGGCGAAAAATTTGATATTATGTAGTTGTGATAACAACGCGACTCTATAGCGCCACCTAGCGTAGAAAAATAAAAACCAATCCCGGCCCGTTTGAGCTAGAGCTACGAAAATTGGCAGGCACGTGTAGCACTCCGAGACGCACAAAAAAGTCAGTGGAAGCCATTTCCTAAAATGTACAGGAAGTGAGCTATGAATTTTTTAATGTCCAATTTTGGCCTATTTTGGCACATTCACTGTGGTCATACTTTTTCCCCCTATGCAAACATTTTTCATCCCATTGACTTTAAACTTGGCATTTATCATCTCAAGACCTAAGAGAACAGCTAGGCAAAAAATCTTGCCTTTTCGAAATACTATATGACGGGGGCGGGGCATCAAATATTGCCTTTAAAATTTCATTTGTCCAGAAAGAGCAAATGCTGAATAACTCCCATGTACAAGCTCCAAAAAATCTCAAACTTCTCAGGCAACGTAATAGTCACGGCCTGAAAACACCTATATGAAAAAATTCAGTTATACATATAGCGCTACCTAGTGGTTACAATAAATGTCATACTTTACGTTTTTAGCTACTGTGCTGAGCTCGTTGAAGGGATCCAGTTGAAAATTGGTCAGAAAAGCCTTAAGATGTTGATGATGCCCCACACCGAATATTGTAACTTTTCGCCAAAGGGAGTGGCCGCTACGGTGACGCAAATTCTGAAGATTTTTCGTGACAATAAAAGCTGCATGAACTTGACCGAGATGATCCTATCTTCTCAAAATTTCACACATTTGATGAGAGTCCAGCCCTAAAGACATCTACGAACTTATATTTCATCTAACTGATAGCGCCACCTAGTGGCAATTTTTTTTCTTACGAATTTTCTTGTACATTTTTCTCCAAACACGTTAACTGGACCAACCTCATATTTGCTCAGATGGGGGTTTCGGCCTTCATGATGTCACAACACAAAGTTTGTGAGTTTTCGCGAATCGCTGTGGGCGTGGCTAAGCACTGTTCGCCAAGAAAACAACGCTAGTTTTGATGGTCTAAACATGCGCAGAAACTCATGAAACTTGGCACACACATCTGGCCTGGCAAAATGAGCAATATTTTATCATGTATTGTCCTATTTTTACAAAAATGACTCAATAGCGCCCCCTAGAAATTTTTAACGAAGCAGCCCCGATTGTACGTTTAAGCAAGATCTACGAAAATTTTTAGGTGTATGAGGGAGCCAAAGACCTACAAAAAAGTCTCTTGGACCCATGTGCTAAAATGAACAGGAAGTGAGCTACGAATTTTTGAATGTCCCATTTTTGACGATTTTTGCACATTTTCAGGGGGCATACTTTTGCCCACTTCTCCTACACGTTTCATCCGACTGAGTTAAGACTTGACCTGGACCATGTCAAGACCTGAGCCAACAACAGACGGAAAAATCTTGACTTTTGGAAATACTATATGATGAGGGCGGGGCATCAAAATTTGTGTTTCGTACTGAAAAAGGATATGCTTAATAACTTCCCGATACATGCTCCAAAAAATCCCAAACTTGACATGTATGTTTATCGTCAAGGCCTGAAGGTATCTCTATGACAACATTCAGTTATATATGCAGCGCCACCTAGCCCTTGAGGCATGAAAAAAAAATACCCCACTTACGGTATTTTGTACAAAAAATGTAAACTCATTCTAAGTGTGATAACTCAGTCATTTAGAATATTCTTTTACTTTCCACCACTCAAAATATTCACTGGCATCAGACCTAACCAAACATACATATTTTTGTTATTTAGTTTTATGTATTTTTGATAGCCTCTATGGACATTAAAAGCAATATCGTGAATGAAGGCTATGCTTAATAACTCCCCGGTACATGCTCCAAAAAATCCCATACTTGAAATGTATATTTATAGTCAAGGCCTGAAGGTATCTCTATGACAAAATTCAGTTATAAATACAGCGCCACCTAGTCCTTGAGGCTTAAAAAAAAAAATGCCTCACTTACGGTATTTTTGCAAAAATTGTAGACTCATTGTAAGTGTGATAACTAAGTCATTTATGAATATTCTTTTACTTTCCACCACTCAATATGTTCACTGGCATCAGACCGATCCAAACATACGTATTTTTTATTTAGTTTTATTTATTTTTTTGATCACCTCTATGGACAATAAAAGCAACATTGAGTACAAGCGATGATGTGTGTATATATACTTTTACGAAAAATACCAATCAGGGCAACTCATTGCCTAAAAATAAAAAAAAGACGCTGATTTTTGCAGATCTTAACAATCACCAAAACCCATTGAGCTTGACACACTCATCACACCTGGCAAAAAATAAAAATAATCCACATGTTTATCATGCCATTTTCAAAGAAATTCTGCTTCCAATGTGCCAGTACCCCAATGTGCAAGTTCCCCAACGTACAAGTACCCCAACGTGGCCCGGGCTGCGAGGGCCCTTTATAGCTGCTCGCAGCTCTAGTTCTTCTTCTTCTTTATTCTCCGCAAACGATCCCGATTTTGGGTACCTAAACATTCACGAAAACTCACCGAACTTTGCACACTCCTCAGGCCCGGTGAAAAATTTGATATTATGAGGTCGTCATAACAACGCAACTCTATAGCGCCCCCTAGCGTAGAAAAATAAAAACCAAGCCCGGCACGTTTGAGCTAGAGCAACGAAAATTGGCAGGCACGTGTAGCACCCCGAGATGCACAAAAAAGTCCATTGGGACCATGTAGCTAAAATGTACAGGAAATGAGCTATGAATTTTTTAATGTCCAATTTTGGCCTATTTTGGCACATTCACTGTGGTCATGCTTTTTCCCCCTCTGCAAACATTTTTCATCCAATTAACTTCAAACTTGGCATTTATCATCTCAAGATGTGAGAGAACAACTGGGCAAAAAGTCTTGCCTTTTCGAAATACTATATGATGGGGGCGGGGCATCAAATATTGCCTTTAAAATTTCATTTGTCCAGAAAGAGCAAATGCTTAATAACTCCCATGTTCAAGCTCCAAAAAATCTCAAACTTCTCAGGCAATGTAATAGTCACGGCCTGAAAACATCTATATGATAAAATTCAGTTATACATATAGCGCCACCTAGTGGTAACAATAAATGTCATACTTTACGTTTTTAGCTACTGCGCTGAGCTCGTTGAAGGGATCCAGTTGAAAATTGGTCAGAAAAGCCTTAAGATGTTGATCATGCCCCACACCGAATATTGTAACTTTTCGCCAAAGGGCGTGGCCGCTACGGTGACGCAAAGTCTGAAGATTTTTCGTGAAAATAAAAGCTGCATTAACTTGACCGAGATGATCCTATCTTCTCAAAATTTCACACATTTGATGAGAGTCCAGCCCTAAAGACATCTACGAACTTATATTTCATCTTACTGATAGCGCCACCTAGTGGCAATTTTTTTTCTTACGAATTTTCTTCTACGTTTTTCTCCAAACACGTTAACTGGACCTACCTCATATTTGCTCAGATGAGGGATTCGGCCTTCATGATGTCACAACACGAAGTTTGTGAGTTTTCGCGAATCGCTGTGGGCGTGGCTAAGCACTGTTCGCCAAGAAAACAACGCCAGTTTTGAGGGTCTAAACATGCGCAGAAACTCATGAAACTTGGCACACACATCTGGCCTGGTAAAATGAACAATATTTTATTGTTGATTGTGCTATTTTTACAAAAATGACTCAATAGCGCCCCCTAGGAATTTTTAATGAAGCAGCCCCGGTTGTACGTTTAAGCAAGATCTACGAAAATTTTTAGGTGTATGAAGGAGCCCAAGACCTACAAAAAAGTCTCTTGGACCCATATGCTAAAATGAACAGGAAGTGAGCTACGAATTTTTGAATGTCCCATTTTTGACGATTTTTGCACATTCACAGGGGGCAGACTTTTGCCCACTTCTCCTACACGTTTCATCTGACTGAGTTAAGACTTGACCTGGACCATGTCAAGACCTGAGCCAACGACAGGGGGAAAAATCTTGACTTTTCGAAATACTATATGATGAAGGCGGGGCATCAAAATGTGTGTTTCGCACTGAAAAAGGATATGCTTAATAACTCCCCGGTACATGCTCCAAAAAATCCCAAACTTGACATGTATGTTTATCGTCAAGGCCTGAAGCTATCTCTATGACAACATTCAGTTATATATGCAGCGTCACCTAGCCCTTGAGGCATAAAAAAAAAATACCCCACATACGGTATTTTGTACAAAAAATGTAAACTCATTCTAAGTGTGATAACTAAGTCATTTATGAATATTCTTTTTGTTTCCACCACTCAAAATGTTCACTGGCATCAGACTTATCCAAACATATATATATTTTTATTTATTTTTGATAGCCTCTGTGGACATTAAAAGCAATATCGTGAATGAAGGATATGCATAATAACTCCACGGTACATGCTCCAAAAAAAATCCCACACTTGACATGTATGCTTATAATCAAGGCCTGAAGGTATCTCTATGACAACATTCAGTTATAAATACAGCGCCGCCTAGCCCTTGAGGCATAATATATAAAAAAAACAAAAACACATACGGTATTTTGTACAAAAAATGTAAACTCATTCTAAGTGTGATAACTAAGCCATTTATGAATATTCTTTTAGTTTCCACCACTCAAATTGTTCACTGGCTTCACACCGATCCAAACGTATGTACGTTTCCATTTTGTTTTATTCATTTTTGATTGCCCCTTTGGACAATAAAAGTAACATTGTGCAATGAGTACAACGAGCGATGATGTATATATACACTTTTACAAAAAATACCAATCAGGGCAACTCGTTGCCTAAAAATAAATAAGGACGCTGATTTTTGCAGGTCTTAACAATCACCAAAACCCGTTGAGCTTGACACACACTGGCAAAAAAAAATTCTACATGTAAACGTTTATTATGCCATTTTCAAAGAAATTTTGCTTCCAATATGCCAGTACCCCAACGTGCCAGTACCCTAACGTGCAAATACCCCAATGTGCAAGGACCCCAACGTGGCCCGGGCTGCGAGGGCCCTTTATAGCTGCTCGCAGCTCTAGTTAGGGCCCGAGCAGCGACCGCTGCGAGGTCCCTATTGTTTTTGTAAAAATTATTATTAGGGCCCGAGCAGCGACCGCTGCGAGGTCCCTATTGTTTTTGTAAAAATTATTATTATTATTATTATTATTATTATTATTATTATTATTATTATTCTTTATTCTCCGCAAACAATCGCGATTTTGGGTACCTAAATATTCACGAAAACTCACCGAACTTTGCACACTCCTCAGGTCCGGCGAAAAATTTGATATTATGAAGTCGTTATAACAATGCGACTCGATAGCGCCCCCTAGCGTAGAAAAATAAAAACTAAGCCCGGCACGTTTGAGCTAGAGCAACAAAAATTGGCAGGCACGTGTAGTACCCCGAGACGCACAAAAAAGTCTCTTGGGACCATGTAGCTAAAATGTACAGGAAGTGAGCTATGAATTTTTTTATGTCCAATTTTGGCCTATTTTGGCACATTCACTGTGGTCATGCTTTTTCCCCCTTTGCAAACATTTTTCATCCAATTGACTTCAAACTTGGCATTTATCATCTCAAGACCTGAGAGAACAACTGGGCAAAACATCTTGCCTTTTTGAAATACTATATGACGGGGGCGGGGCATCAAATATTGCCTTTAAAATTTCATTTGTCGAGAAAGAGCAAATGCTTAATAACTCCCATGTTCAAGCTCCAAAAAATCTCAAACTTCTCAGGCAACGTAATAGTCACGGCCTGAAAACATCTATATGATAAAATTCAGTTATACATATAGCGCCACCTAGTGGTTACAATAAATGTCATACTTTACGTTTTTAGCTACTGTGCTGAGCTTGTTGAAGGGATCCATTTGAAAATTGGTCAGAAAAGCCTTAAGATGTTGATCATGCCCCACACCGAATATTGTAACTTTTCGCCAAAGGGCGTGGCCGCTACGGTGCCGCAAAGTCTAAAGATTTTTCGTGAAAATAAAAGCTGCATTAACTTGACCGAGATGATCCTATCTTCTCAAAATTTCACACATTTGATGAGAGTCCAGCCCTAAAGACATCTACTGACTTATATTTCATCTAACTGATAGCGCCACCTAGTGGCAATTTTTTTTCTTACGAATTTTCTTCTACGTTTTTCTCCAAACACGTTAACTGGACCTACCTCATATTTGCTCAGATGAGGGTTTCGGCCTTCATGATGTCACAACACGAAGTTTGTGAGTTTTCGCGAATTGCTGTGGATGTGGCTAAGCGCTGTTCGCCAAGAAAACAACGCCAGTTTTGAGGGTCTAAACATGCACAGAAACTCATGAAACTTGGCACACACATCTGGCCTGGTAAAATGAGCCATATTTTATTGTTGATTGTGCTATTTTTTACAAAATTGACTCAATAGCGCCCCCTAGAAGTTTTTAACAAAGCAGCCCCGGTTGTACGTTTAAGCAAGAACGACGAATATTTTTAGGTGTATGAGGGAGCCCAAGTCCTACAAAAAAGTCTCTTGGACCCATATGCTAAAATGAACAGGAAGTGAGCTATGAATTTTTGAATGTCCCATTTTTTACGATTTTTGCACATTCACAGGGGGCAGACTTTTGCCCACTTCTCCTACACGTTTCATCCGACTGAGTTAAGACTTGGCCTGGACCATGTCAAGACCTGAGCCAACGACAGGGGGAAAAATTTTGACTTTTCGAAATACTATATGATGAGGGCGGGGCATCAAATTTTGTGTTTCGCAATGAAAAAGGATATGCTTGATAACTCCCCGGTACATGCTCCAAAAAATCCCAAACTTGACATGTATGTTTATCGTCAAGGCCTGAAGTTATCTCTGTGACAACATTCAGTTATATATGCAGCGCCACCTAGCCCTTGAGGAATAAAAAAAAAATACCCCACATACGGTATTTTGTACAAAAAATGTACACTCATTCTAAGTGTGATAACGAAGTCATTTCTGAATATTCTTTTAGTTTCCACCACTCAAAATGTTCACTGGCATCAGACTTATCCAAACATATATATATTTTTATTTATTTTTGATAGCCTCTATGGACATTAAAAGCAATATCGTGAATGAAGGATATGCTTAATAACTCCACGGTACATGCTCCAAAAAAAATCCCACACTTGACATGTATGCTTATAATCAAGGCCTAAAGGTATCTCTATGACAACATTCAGTTATAAATACAGCGCCACCTAGCCCTTGAGGCTTATATAAAAAAAAATAAAAATACCCCACATACGGTATTTTGTACAAAAAATGTACACTCATTCTAAGTGTGATAACTAAGTCATTTATGAATATTCTTTTAGTTTCCACCACTCAAATTGTTCACTGGCTTGACACCGATCCAAACGTATGTACGTTTCCATTTTGTTTTATTCATTTTTGATTGCCCCTTTGGACAATAAAAGTAACATTGTGCAATGAGTACAACGAGCGATGATGTGTATATACACTTTTACAAAAAAATACCAATCAGGGCAACTCATTGCCTAAAAATAAAAAAGGACGCTGATTTTTGCAGGTCTTAACAATCACCAAAACCCGTTGAGCTTGACACACACACTGGCAAAAAAATATTCTACATGTAAACGTTTATTATGCCATTTTCAAAGAAATTTTGCTTCCAATATGCCAGTACCCCAATGTGCCAGTACCCCAACATGCAAGTACCACAACGTGCAAGAACCCCAACGTGGCCCGGGCTGCGAGGGCCCTTTATAGCTGCTCGCAGCTCTAGTTAGGGCCCGAGCAGCGACCGCTGCGAGGTCCCTCTTGTTTTTGTAAGAATTATTATTATTATTCTTCTTCTTCTTCTCCGTAAACGATCGCATTTTTGAGGGCCTAAATATTTACGAAAACTCACCAAACTTTGCAGTCTCTTCGGGCCCGGCGAAAAATTTGTTATTATGTAGTTGTCATAACAACGCGACTCTATAGCGCCACCTAGCGTAGAAAAATAAAAACCAATCCCGGCCCGTTTGAGCTAGAGCTACGAAAATTGGCAGGCACGTGTAGCACTACGAGACGCACAAAAAAGTCAGTGGAAGCCATTTCCTAAAATGTACAGGAAGTGAGCTATGAATTTTTTAATGTCCAATTTTGGCCTATTTTGGCACATTCACTGTGGTCATGCTTTTTCCCCCTATGCAAACATTTTTCATCCCATTGACTTTAAACTTGGCATTTATCATCTCAAGACTTAAGAGAAAAACTAGGCAAAAAATCTTGCGTTTTCGAAATACTATATGACGGGGGCGGGGCATCAAATATTGCCTTTAAAATTTCATTTGTCCAGAAAGAGCAAATGCTGAATAACTCCCATGTACAAGCTCCAAAAAATCTCAAACTTCTCAGGCAACGTAATAGTCACGGCCTGAAAACACCTATATGAAAAAATTCAGTTATACATATAGCGCCACCTAGTGGTTACAATAAATGTCATACTTTATGTTTTTAGCTACTGTGCTGAGCTCGTTGAAGGGATCCAGTTGAAAATTGGTCAGAAAAGCCTTAAGATGTTGATGATGCCCCACACCGAATATTGTAACTTTTCGCCAAAGGGCGTGGCCGCTACGGTGACGCAAAGTCTGAAGATTTTTCGTGACAATAAAAGCTGCATGAACTTGACCGAGATGATCCTATCTTCTCAAAATTTCACACATTTGATGAGAGTCCAGCCCTAAAGACATCTACGAACTTATATTTCATCTAACTGATAGCGCCACCTAGTGGCAATTTTTTTTCTTACGAATTTTCTTGTACATTTTTCTCCAAACACGTTAACTGGACCAACCTCATATTTGCTCAGATGGGGGTTTCGGCCTTCATGATGTCACAACACGAAGTTTGTGAGTTTTCGCGAATCGCTGTGGGCGTGGCTAAGCACTGTTCGCCAAGAAAACAACGCTAGTTTTGATGGTCTAAACATGCGCAGAAACTCATGAAACTTGGCACACACATCTGGCCTGGCAAAATGAGCAATATTTTATCATGTATTGTCCTATTTTTACAAAAATGACTCAATAGCGCCCCCTAGAAATCTTTAACGAAGCAGCCCCGATTGTACGTTTAAGCAAGATCTACGAAAATTTTTAGGTGTATGAGGGAGTCCAAGACCTACAAAAAAGTCTCTTGGACCCATGTGCTAAAATGAACAGGAAGTGAGCTATGAATTTTTGAATGTCCCATTTTTGACGATTTTTGCACATTTTCAGGGGGCATACTTTTGCCCACTTCTCCTACACATTTCATCCGACTGACTTTAGACTTGACCTGGACCATGTCAAGATCTGAGCCAACTACAGGCAGAAAAATCTTGACTTTTGGAAATACTATATGATGAGGGCGGGGCATCAAATTTTGTGTTTCGCACTGAAAAAGGATATGCTTAATAACTCCCCGTTACATGCTCCAAAAAATCCCAAACTTGACATGTATGTTTATAGTCAAAGCCTGAAGGTATCTCTATGACAAAATTCAGTTATATATGCAGCGCCACCTAGCCCTTCAGGCGTGAAAAAAAAATACCCCACATACGGTATTTTGTACAAAAAATGTCAACTCATTCTAAGTGTGATAACTCCCATGTTCAAGCTCCAAAAAATCTCAAACTTCTCAGGCAACGTAATAGTCACGGCCTGAAAGCATCTATATGATAAAATTCAGTTATACATATAGCGCCACCTAGTGGTAACAATAAATGTCATACTTTACGTTTTTAGCTACTGTGCCGAGCTCGTTGAAGGGATCCAGTTGAAAATTGGTCAGAAAAGCCTTAAGATGTTGATCATGCCCCACACCGAATATTGTAACTTTTCGCCAAAGGGCGTGGCCGCTACGGTGACGCAAAGTCCGAAAATTTTTCGTGACAATAAAAGCTGCATGAACTTGACCGAGATGATCCTATCTTCTCAAAATTTCACACATTTGATGAGAGTCCAGCCCTTAAGACATCTACGAACTTATATTTCATCTTACTGATAGCGCCACCTAGTGGCAATTTTTTTTCTTACGAATTTTCTTGTACATTTTTCTCCAAACACGTTAACTGGACCAACCTCATATTTGCTCAGATGAGGGTTTCGGCCTTCATGATGTCACAACACGAAGTTTGTGAGTTTTCGCGAATCGCTGTGGGCGTGGCTAAGCACTGTTCGCCAAGAAAACGCCAGTTTTGAGGGTCTAAACATGCGCAGAAACTCATGAAACTTGGCACACACATCTGGCCTGGTAAAATGAACAATATTTTATTGTTGATTGTACTATTTTTACAAAAATGACTCAATAGCGCCCCCTAGAAATTTTTAACGAAGCAGCCCCGATTCTACGTTTAAGCAAGATCTACGAAAATTTTTACGTGTATGAGGGAGCCAAAGACCTACAAAAAAGTCTCTTGGACCCATATGCTAAAATGAACAGGAAGTGAGGTACGAATTTTTGAATGTCCCATTTTTGACGATTTTTGCACATTTTCAGGGGGCATACTTTTGCCCACTTCTCCTACATGTTTTATCCGACTGACTTATGACTTGACCTGGACCATGTCAAGACCTGAGCCAACAACAGACGGAAAAATCTTGACTTTTGGAAATACTATATGATGAGCGCGGGGCATCAAAATTTGTGTTTCGCACTGAAAAAGGATATGCTTAATAACTCCCCGATACATGCTCCAAAAAATCCCAAACTTGACATGTATGTTTATCGTCAAGGCCTGAAGGTATCTCTATGACAACATTCAGTTATATATGCAGCGCCACCTCGCCCTTGAGGCAAAACAAAAAAATACCCCACATACGGTATTTTGTACAAAAAATGTAAACTCATTCTAAGTGTGATAACTAAGTCATTTATGAATATTCTTTTACTTTCCACCACTCAAAATGTTCACTGGCATTAGACTTATCCAAACATGTACTTTTTTATTTATTTTTGATAGCCTCTAATGGACATTAAAAGCAATATCGTGAATGAAGGATATGCTTAATAACTCCACGGTACATGCTCCAAAAAAATCCCACACTTGACATGTATGTTTAGAGTCAAGGCTTGAAGGTATCCCTATGACAACATTCCATTATATATACAGCGCCACCTAGCCCTAGAGGCATAAAAAAAAATACACCAACTTAACGGTATTTTTACAAAAAAAAAAAAAATCCACATGTCAAGGTTTATCATGCCATTTTCAAAGAAATTCTGCTTCCAATGTGCCGTACCTAAACTTGCCAGTACCCCAACGTGCCAGTACCCCAACGTGCAAGTACCCCAACGTGCAAGTACCCCAACGTGGCCCGGGCTGCGAGGGCCCTTTATAGCTGCTCGCAGCTCTAGTTATTATTCTTCTTCTTCTTCTTCTTCTTCTTCTTCTTCTTCTTTATTCTCCGCAAACAATCGCGATTTTGGGTACCTAAATATTCACGAAAACTCACCAAACTTTGCACACTCCTCAGGTCCGGCGAAAAATTTGATATTATGAAGTCGTTATAACAACGCGGCTCTATAGCGCCCCCTAGCGTAGAAAAATAAAAACCAAGCCCGACACGTTTGAGCTAGAGCAACGAAAATTGGCAGGCACGTGTAGCACCCCGAGATGCACAAAAAAGTCTATTGGGACCATGTAGCTAAAATGTACAGGAAGTGAGCTATGAATTTTTTAATGTCCAATTTTGGCCTATTTTGGCACATTCACTGTGGTCATGCTTTTTCCCCCTTTGCAAACATTTTTCATCCAATTGACTTCAAACTTGGCATTTATCATCTCAAGACCTAAGAGAACAGCTGGGCAAAACATCTTGCCTTTTTGAAATACTATACGACGGGGGCGGAGCATCAAATATTGCCTTTAAAATTTCATTTGTCCAGAAAGAGCAAATGCTTAATAACTCCCATGTTGAAGCTCCAAAAAATCTCAAACTTCTCAGGCAACGTAATAGTCACAGCCTGAAAACATCTATATGACAAAATTCAGTTATACATATAGCGCCACCTAGTGGTTACAATAAATGTCATACTTTACGTTTTTAGCTACTGTGCTGAGCTTGTTGAAGGGATCCATTTGAAAATTGGTCAGAAAAGCCTTAAGATGTTGATCATGCCCCACACCGAATATTGTAACTTTTCATCAAAGGGCGTGGCCGCTACGGTGACGCAAAATCTGAAGATTTTTCGTGAAAATAAAAGCTGCATTAACTTGACCGAGATGATCCTATCTTCTCAAAATTTCACACATTTGATGAGAGTCCAGCTCTAAAGACATCTACTAACTTACATTTCATCTAACTGATAGCGCCACCTAGTGGCAATTTTTTTTCTTACGAATTTTCTTCTATGTTTTTCTCCAAACACGTTAACTGGACCTACCTCATATTTGCTCAGAGGAGGGTTTCGGCCTTCATGATGTCACAACACGAAGTTTGTGAGTTTTCGCGAATTGCTGTAGGCGTGGCTAAGCGCTGTTCGCCAAGAAAACAACGCCAGTTTTGAGGGTCTAAACATGCACAGAAACTCCTGAAACTTGGCACACACATCTGGCCTGGTAAAATGAGCAATATTTTATTGTTGATTGTGCTATTTTTACAAAAATGACTCAATAGCGCCCCCTCGAAATTTTTAACGAAGCAGCCCCGGTTGTACGTTTAAGCAAAAACGCCGAATATTTTTAGGTGTATGAGGGAGCCCAAGACCTACAAAAACGTCTCTTGTACCCATATGCTAAAATGAACAGGAAGTGAGCTACGAATTTTTGAATGTCCCATTTTTGACGATTTTTGCACATTCACAGGGGGCAGACTTTTGCCCACTTCTCCGACACGTTTCATCCGACTGAGTTAAGACTTGGCCTGGACCATGTCAAGACCTGAGCCAACGACAGGGGGAAAAATTTTGACTTTTCGAAATACTATATGATGAGGGCGGGGCATCAAAATTTGTGTTTCACAATGAAAAAGGATATGCTTGATAACTCCCCGGTACATGCTCCAAAAAATCCCAAACTTGACATGTATGTTTATCGTCAAGGCCTGAAGTTATCTCTATGACAACATTCAGTTATATATGCAGCGCCACCTAGCCCTTGAGGCATGATAAAAAATACCCCACATACGGTATTTTGTACAAAAAATGTACACTCATTCTAAGTGTGATAACTAAGTCATTTATGAATATTTTTTTAGTTTCCACCACTCAAAATGTTCACTGGCATCAGACTTATCCAAACATATATATATTTTTATTTATTTTTGATAGCCTCTATGGACATTAAAAGCAATATCGTGAATGAAGGATATGCTTAATAACTCCACGGTACATGCTCCAAAAAAAATCCCACACTTGACATGTATGCTTATAATCAAGGCCTGAAGGTATCTCTATGACAACATTCAGTTATAAATACAGCGCCACCTAGCCCTTGAGGCTTATATAAAAATAAAAAAAAAATACCCCACATACGGTATTTTGTACAAAAAATGTACACTCATTCTAAGTGTGATAACTAAGTCATTTATGAATATTCTTTTAGTTTCCACCACTCAAATTGTTCACTGGCTTCACACCGATCCAAACGTATGTACGTTTCCATTTTGTTTTATTCATTTTTGATTGCCCCTTTGGACAATAAAAGTAACATTGTGCAATGAGTACAACGAGCGATGATGTGTATATACACTTTTACAAAAAAATACCAATCAGGGCAACTCATTGCCTAAAAATAAATAAGGACGCTGATTTTTGCAGGTCTTAACAATCACCAAAATCCGTTGAGCTTGACAGACACTGGCAAAAAAAATATTCTACATGTAAACGTTTATTATGCCATTTTCAAAGAAATTTTGCTTCCAATATGCCAGTACCCCAACGTGCCAGTACCCCAACGTGCAAGTACCCCAACGTGCAAGGACCCCAACGTGGCCCGGGCTGCGAGGGCCCTTTATAGCTGCTCGCAGCTCTAGTTATTCTTCTTCTTCTTCTTCTTCTTCTTCTTTATTCTCCGCAAACGATCGCGATTTTGGGTACCTAAACATTCACGAAAACTCACCGAACTTTGCACACTCCTCAGGCCCGGCGAAAAATTTGATATTATTAAGTCGTCATAACAATGCGACTCGATAGCGCCCCCTAGCGTAGAAAAATAAAAACCAAGCCCGGCACGTTTGAGCTAGAGCAACAAAAATTGGCAGGCACGTGTAGCACCCCGAGACGCACAAAAAAGTCTCTTGGGACCATGTAGCTAAAATGTACAGGAAGTGAGCTATGAATTTTTTTATGTCCAATTTTGGCCTATTTTGGCACATTCACTGTGGTCATGCTTTTTCCCCCTTTGCAAACATTTTTCATCCAATTGACTTCAAACTTGGCATTTATCATCTCAAGACCTGAGAGAACAACTGGGCAAAACATCTTGCCTTTTTGAAATACTTTATGACGGGGGCGGGGCATCAAATATTGCCTTTAAAATTTCATTTGTCCAGAAAGAGCAAATGCTCAATAACTCCCATGTTCAAGCTCCAAAAAATCTCAAACTTCTCAGGCAACGTAATAGTCACGGCCTGAAAACATCTATATGATAAAATTCAGTTATACATATAGCGCCACCTAGTGGTTACAATAAATGTCATACTTTACGTTTTTAGCTACTGTGCTGAGCTTGTTGAAGGGATCCATTTGAAAATTGGTCAGAAAAGCCTTAAGATGTTGATCATGCCCCACACCGAATATTGTAACTTTTCGCCAAAGGGCGTGGCCGCTACGGTGACGCAAAGTCTGAAGATTTTTCGTGAAAATAAAAGCTGCATTAACTTGACCGAGATGATCCTATCTTCTCAAAATTTCACACATTTGATGAGAGTCCAGCCCTAAAGACATCTACTGACTTATATTTCATCTAACTGATAGCGCCACCTAGTGGCAATTTTTTTTCTTACGAATTTTCTTCTACGTTTTTCTCCAAACACGTTAACTGGACCTACCTCATATTTGCTCAGATGAGGGTTTCGGCCTTCATGATGTCACAACACGAAGTTTGTGAGTTTTCGCGAATTGCTGTGGGTGTGGCTAAGCGCTGTTTGCCAAGAAAACAACGCCAGTTTTGAGGGTCTAAACATGCACAGAAACTCATGAAACTTTGCACACACATCTGGCCTGGTAAAATGAGCCATATTTTATTGTTGATTGTGCTATTTTAAAAAAAATGACTCAATAGCGCCCCCTAGAAGTTTTTAACGAAGCAGCCCCGGTTGTACGTTTAAGCAAGAACGACGAATATTTTTAGGTGTATGAGGAAGCCCAAGTCCTACAAAAAAGTCTCTTGGACCCATATGCTAAAATGAACAGGAAGTGAGCTACGAATTTTTGAATGTCCCATTTTTGACAATTTTTGCACATTCACAGGGGGCAGAGTTTTGCCCACTTCTCCTACACGTTTCATCTGACTGAGTTAAGACTTGACCTGGACCATGTCAAGACCTGAGCCAACGACAGGGGGAAAAATCTTGACCTTTCGAAATACTATATGATGAAGGCGGGGCATCAAAATTTGTGTTTCGCACTGAAAAAGGATATGCTTAATAACTCCCCGGTACATGCTCCAAAAAATCCCAAACTTGACATGTATGTTTATCGTCAAGGCCTGAAGCTATCTCTATGACAACATTCAGTTATATATGCAGCGCCACCTAGCCCTTGAGGCATAAAAAAAAAAATACCCTACATACGGTATTTTGTACAAAAAATGTAAACTCATTCTAAGTGTGATAACTAAGTCATTTATGAATATTCTTTTAGTTTCCACCACTCAAAATGTTCACTGGCATCAGACTTATCCAAACATATATATTTTTTTATTTATTTTTGATAGCCTCTGTGGACATTAAAAGCAATATCGTGAATGAAGGATATGCTTAATAACTCCACGGTACATGCTCCAAAAAAAATCCCACACTTGACATGTATGCTTATAATCAAGGCCTGAAGGTATCTCAATGACAACATTCAGTTATAAATACAGCGCCACCTAGCCCTTGAGGCTTATATAAAAAAAAAAAAAAACACATACGGTATTTTGTACAAAAAATGTAAACTCATTCTAAGTGTGATGACTAAGTCATTTATGAATATTCTTTTAGTTTCCACCACTCAAATTGTTCACTGGCTTCACACCGATCCAAACGTATGTACGTTTCCATTTTGTTTTATTCATTTTTGATTGCCCCTTTGGACAATAAAAGTAACATTGTACAATGAGTACAACGAGCGATGATGTATATATACACTTTTACAAAAAATACCAATCAGGGCAACTCATTGCCTAAAAATAAAAAAGGACGCTGATTTTTGCAGGTCTTAACAATCCCCAAAACCCGTTGAGCTTGACACAGACTGGCAAAAAAAAAATTCTACATGTAAACGTTTATTATGCCATTTTCAAAGAAATTTTGCTTCCAATATGCCAGTACCCCAACGTGCCAGTACCCTAACGTGCAAGTACCCCAACGTGCAAGGACTCCAACGTGGCCCGGGCTGCGAGGGCCCTTTATAGCTGCTCGCAGCTCTAGTTAGGGCCCGAGCAGCGACCGCTGCGAGGTCCCTATTGTTTTTGTAAAAATTATTATTATTATTATTATTATTATTCTTCTTCTTCTTCTTCTTCTTCTTCTTCTTCTTTATTCTCCGCAAACGATCCCGATTTTGGGTACCTAAACATTCACGAAAACTCACCGAACTTTGCACACTCCTCAGGCCCGGCGAAAAATTTGATATTATGAAGTCGTCATAACAACGCAACTCTATAGCGCCCCCTAGCGTAGAAAAATAAAAACCAAGCCCGGCACGTTTGAGCTAGAGCAACGAAAATTGGCAGGCACGTGTAGCACCCCGAGATGCACAAAAAAGTCTATTAGGACCATGTAGCTAAAATGTACAGGAAATGAGCTATGAATTTTTTAATGTCCAATTTTGGCCTATTTTGGCACATTCACTGTGGTCATGCTTTTTCCCCCTCTGCAAACATTTTTCATCCAATTAACTTCAAACTTGGCATTTATCATCTCAAGACGTGAGAGAACAACTGGGCAAAAAGTCTTGCCTTTTCGAAATACTATATGATGGGGGCGGGGCATCAAATATTGCCTTTAAAATTTCATTTGTCCAGAAAGAGCAAATGCTTAATAACTCCCATGTTCAAGCTCCAAAAAATCTCAAACTTCTCAGGCAATGTAATAGTCATGGCCTGAAAACATCTATATGATAAAATTCAGTTATACATATAGCGCCACCTAGTGGTAACAATAAATGTCATACTTTACGTTTTTAGCTACTGCGCTGAGCTCGTTGAAGGGATCCAGTTGAAAATTGGTCAGAAAAGCCTTAAGATGTTGATCATGCCCCACACCGAATATTGTAACTTTTCGCCAAAGGGCGTGGCCGCTACGGTGCCGCAAAGTCTAAAGATTTTTCGTGACAATAAAAGCTGCATTAACTTGACCGAGATGATCCTATCTTCTCAAAATTTCACACATTTGATGAGAGTCCAGCCCTAAAGACATCTATGAACTTATATTTCATCTTACTGATAGCGCCACCTAGTGGCAATTTTTTTTCTTACGAATTTTCTTCTACGTTTTTCTCCAAACACGTTAACTGGACCTACCTCATATTTGCTCAGATGAGGGATTCGGCTTTCATGATGTCACAACACGAAGTTTGTGAGTTTTCACGAATCGCTGTGGGCGTGGCTAAGCACTGTTCGCCAAGAAAACAACGCTAGTTTTGATGGTCTAAACATGCGCAGAAACTCATGAAACTTGGCACACACATCTGGCCTGGCAAAATGAGCAATATTTTATCATGTATTGTCCTATTTTTACAAAAATGACTCAATAGCGCCCCCTAGAAATTTTTAACGAAGCAGCCCCGATTGTACGTTTAAGCAAGATCTACGAAAATTTTTAGGTGTATGAGGGAGCCAAAGACCTACAAAAAAGTCTCTTGGACCCATGTGCTAAAATGAACAGGAAGTGAGCTACGAATTTTTGAATGTCCCATTTTTGACGATTTTTGCACATTTTCAGGGGGCATACTTTTGCCCACTTCTCCTACACGTTTCATCCGACTGAGTTAAGACTTGACCTGGACCATGTCAAGACCTGAGCCAACAACAGACGGAAAAATCTTGACTTTTGGAAATACTATATGCTGAGGGCGGGGCATCAAAATTTGTGTTTCGCACTGAAAAAGGATATGCTTAATAACTTCCCGATACATGCTCCAAAAAATCCCAAACTTGACATGTATGTTTATCGTCAAGGCCTGAAGGTATCTCTATGACAACATTCAGTTATATATGCAGCGCCACCTAGCCCTTGAGGCATGAAAAAAAAAATACCCCACTTACGGTATTTTGTACAAAAAATGTAAACTCATTCTAAGTGTGATAACTCAGTCATTTAGGAATATTCTTTTACTTTCCACCACTCAAAATATTCACTGGCATCAGACCTAACCAAACATACATATTTTTGTTATTTAGTTTTATGTATTTTTGATAGCCTCTGTGGACATTAAAAGCAATATCGTGAATGAAGGCTATGCTTAATAACTCCCCGGTACATGCTCCAAAAAATCCCATCCTTGAAATGTATATTTATAGTCAAGGCCTGAAGGTATCTCTATGACAAAATTCAGTTATAAATACAGCGCCACCTAGTCCTTGAGGCTTAAAAAAAAAATGCCTCACTTACGGTATTTTTGCAAAAATTGTAGACTCATTGTAAGTGTGATAACTAAGTCATTTATGAATATTCTTTTACTTTCCACCACTCAATATGTTCACTGGCATCAGACCGATCCAAACATACGTATTTTTTATTTAGTTTTATTTATTTTTTTGATCGCCTCTATGGACAATAAAAGCAACATTGAGTACGAGCGATGATGTGTGTATATATACTTTTACGAAAAATACCAATCAGGGCAACTCATTGCCTAAAAATAAAAAAAAGACGCTGATTTTTGCAGATCTTAACAATCACCAAAACCCATTGAGCTTGACACACTCATCACACCTGGCAAAAAAAAATAAATAATCCACATGTTTATCATGCCATTTTCAAAGAAATTCTGCTTCCAATGTGCCAGTACCCCAATGTGCAAGTTCCCCAACGTACAAGTACCCCAACGTGGCCCGGGCTGCGAGGGCCCTTTATAGCTGCTCGCAGCTCTAGTTATTATTATTATTATTATTAGGGCCCGAGCAGCGACCGCTGCGAGGTCCCTATTGTTCCTGAAGGAATTCTTATTATTAGGGCCCGAGCAGCGGCGGCGGCGGTGCCGCTGCGAGGCCCTATTGTTTTTGTAGGAATTCTTCTTATTATTATTCTTATTATTATTCTTCTCCGCAAACAATCGCATTTTTGAGACGCTAAACGTGAACGAAAACTCACCAAACTTTACACGCACATCAGGCCTGGCGAAAAATTTGATATTTTAAAGTCGCCATACATGATAACAGAAAAATGGCTCCATAGCGCCACCTACATAGGTTAAACGGATCCCTGTCCCGCTACGATTGTCCTATGGCGACGAAAATTGTGTGGCACCCGTAGCACATCCAGATGAACAAAAACCTCTTTGATGTGTGTACCCTAAAATAGACAGAAAGTGAGGTATGATCATCTGACTGTCCAATTTTGGCCCAGTTTTGCACATTTACAGGGGTCATACTTTTGCCCGCTTCTCCTACACGGTTAACCCGATTAACTTCAAACTTGGGATGGACCATCTCAACACCTGGGACAACATCATTGTAAAAAATCTAAAGTTTTTGATATACTATATGACGTCGGCGACGCATCAAATTTAGAGTTTAAAAATTCTTACTTCATGAAGCATTGCCGGTTGTACGTTTAATCTAGAGCTACGAAAATTTGTACACATATGTAACAGGCTATGACCTACAAAAAACTCTTTTTGAACCATATGCTAAACCTCACAGGAAGTCCGCCATTTTGATTTATTTTGGAACGTGTTGCCATTTTTTTTGGCCATTTCATTGGGGTCTTATTTTAACGAACTCCTCCTACAGTGTTTATCCGATCATCTTCAAACTTGGTGTGATTCATCTTAAGATGTTGAAGATGAAAAGTTATTAAAAGCTTTGTATTTCGTCGCACGCTGTTGTCATGGCATGCACTGTTTGCAAAGGAAAAAAAATATCCTTAAAGAAGCATTGCCAGTTGTACGAAGCAGCTAGAGCTACGAAAATTTGTAGACATATGTAACAGCCCAAGATGTACAAAAAAGTCTCTTGGTGCCCTGTGCTAAACCCAACAGGAAGTCCCCCAGGGGCCGGGCATCACATTTTAAGCTAAAAAACTCCTCTTTAACAAAGCATACCCGGCTGTACGTTTCACCTAGAGTTACCAAAATTTGTAGAGGTATATAACAGCCCTCGAGGTACAAAAAACTCTTTTTGAACCATATGCTAAACCTAACAGGATGTCCGCCATTTTTATTTACTTTGGAATGTGTTGCCATTTTTTGGGCCATTTCATAGGGGTCATATTTTAACGAACTCCTCCTACAGAGTTTATCCGATCATCTTCAAACTTGGTGTGACTCATCTTAAGATGTTGAGGATGAAAAGTTATTGAAAGCTCTTTATTTCGTCGCACGCTGTTGTCGTGGCATGCACTTTTTGCAAAGGAAAAAAATCCCTCTTAATGAAGCATTCCCAGTTGTACGAAGTAGCTAGAGCTACAAAAAATTGTAGACATATGTAACAGCCCACAGTGTACAAAAAAGTCTCTTGGTGCCATGTGCTAAACCCAACAGGAAGTCCCCCAGGGGCCGGGCATCACATTTTGAGCTAGAAAACTCCTCTTTAACGAAGCATTCCCGGTTGTACGTTTCACCTAGCGCGATGATAATTTGCAGGCATACATAAGAGCCCACGATGTACAAAAAAGTCTCTTGGAACCATGTGATAAACCAAACAGGAAGTCTGCCATTTTGATTTACGATGGGATTTGTTGCCATTTTTTGTGGCCTTTTTCAGTTGTCATATTTTAACGAACTCCTCGTACAAAGTTCATCCGACCGTCTTCAAACTTGGTGTGTTTCATCTTAAGATGTTTAAGATGCAAAGTTATCAAAAGTTTTTTATTTTGTCGCACGCTGCTGCTATAGCGATGCAGTTTGCCAAGTGAAGTGCTGCTTTGTTTTTTTATCTATACATGTGTGAAAACTTATGAAACTTTGCAAACACATCAGACTTGTCATGAACATGAATTTTTAGAGATTTATTGTGCAATTTGCAATAAATAGCGCCCTCTAGACATTTTTATGAAGTATTTCCGATTGTATGATTCTGCTAGATTTGTGAAAATTAGGACAGACCCCTATCAGCCTAATACCTACAAAAAAGTATTATGTAGCCATTTGCCAAACCAAAGAGGAAGTCCGCTATTTTGATTTTATTTTGGGAATTATACATCATTTTTGGCCTCTTTCATTAAACTTTGCACAGACAAGGCATGGAAAAAACTAACATTTTAAATGGTCCTTGTTCCATGTAACAGTACCCCAACGTGCCAGTACCCTGACGTGCAAGTAACCCAACGTTGTCCTCAATAGCGCCCTCTATGCATTTTTATGGAGCATTTCCAATTGTATGATTCAAGCGATACACAACTAAAGATGACTTGACCTAGATTTGTGAAAACTGGGAGGCATACCTATTAGCTTAAGACCTACAAAAAGTATTCTGTAGCCGTATGCTAAACCTAAAAGGAAGTCCGCCATTTTGAATTTATTTTGGGAATTGCACACCATATTTTGCGTTTTGATTAAACTTTGCACATACAAGGCTTGTCAAAAACATTTTAGATGGTCCTTGTCCTATTTGACAGTACCCCAACGTGCCAGTACCCCGACGTGCAAGTACCCCAACGTGGTCCGGGTTGCGAGGGCCCTTTATAGCTGCTCGCAGCTCTAGTTATTCTTCTTCTTCTTTTTCTTTGTTATTATTCTTTTCCGCAAACAACCACATTTTTGAGGCACTAAACATGAACGAAAACTCACCAAACTTTACACGGAGATCGGGCCTGGCGAAAAATTTGATATTTTAAAGTCGCCATACATGATACATGAAAAATGGCTCTGTAGCGCCACCTACATAGGTTTAACGGATCCCTGTCCCGCTACGATTGTCCTATGGCTACGAAAATTGTGTGGCACCTGTAGCACATCCAGATGAACAAAAACCTCTTTGATATGTGTACCCTAAAATAGACAGGAAGTGAGGTATGAGTATTTGAATGTCCAATTTTGGCCCATTTTTGCACATTTACAGGGGTCATACTTTTGCCCGCTTCTCCTACACGGTTAACCCGATTGACTTCAAACTTGGGCTGTACCATCTCAACACCTGGGACAACATCATGGTAAAAAATCTAAAGTTTTTGACATACTATATGACGGTGGCGGGGCATCAAATTTACAGTTTCAAAATTCTTACTTAACAAAGCATTGCCGTGGTACGTTTAATTGAGAGCCACGAAAATTGGTACACATATGTAACAGACTATGATCTACAAAAAACTCTTTTTGAACCATATGCTAAACCTAACAGGAAGTCCGCCAGAGGCGAGGCATCAAATTTTGTGTTTCAAAATTCTTATTTAATGAAGCATTCCCGGCTGTACATTTCACCTAGAGTTACCAACATTTGAAGACATATGTAACAGCCCTCAAGGTACAAAAAACTCTTTTTGAACCATATGCTAAACCGAACAGGAAGTCCGCCATTTTGATTTACTTTGGAACGTGTTGCCATTTTTTGGGCCATTTCATAGGGGTCTTATTTTAACGAACTCCTCCTACAGAGTTTATCCGATCATCTCCAAACTTGGTGTGATTCATCTTAAAATGTTGAAGATGAAAAGTTATTGAAAGCTTTTTATTTCGTCGCACGCTATTGCCGTGGCATGCACAGTTTGCAAAGGAAAAAATTCCCTCTTAATGAAGCATTCACAGTTGTACGAAGCAGCTCGAGCTACGAAAATTTGGAGACAAATTTAACAGCCCACAATGTACAAAAAAGTCTCTTGGTGCCATGTGCTAAACCCAACAGGAAGTCCCGTAAAAAACTCCTCTTTAACGAAGCATTCCCGGTTGTACGTTTCACCTAGCGCTATGATAATTTAGAGGCATACATAAGAGCCCACGATGTACAAAATAGTCTCTTGGAACCATCTTCCAAAACAAACAGGAAGTCCGACATTTTGATTTACGTTGGGATTTGTAGCCATTTTTTGTGGCCTTTTTTAGGGGTCATATTTTAACGAATTCCTCCTACAAAATTTATCCGACTGTCTTCAAACTTGGTGTGCTTCATCTTAAGATGTTTAAGATACAAAGTTATCGAAAGTTATTTATTTTGTCCCACACCGTTTCATGGCGATGCATTGTTTGCCAAGTAAAATGCTGCTTTTTTTTTGGTCTAAACATGTGCAAAAACTCATGAAACTTTACACACACATCAGGCTTGTCATAAGCATGAATATTTTAGAGATTTCTTATTAAATTTGCAATAAATGCTTCAATAGCGCCCTCTAGACATTTTTATGAAGTCTTTCCGATTATATGATTCAGCTAGATGTGTGAATATTGGCAGGCATGCCTAATATATTCAAAAAGTATTCTATATAGCCATGTGCCAATCCATTTTGATTTTATTTTGTTAATTGTGCATCATTTTTGGCCTTTCCATGAAACTTTACAAACACAAAGCATGGCAAAAACGTTTAAAATTTAGATGGTTTCCTATTTGACAGTACCCCAGCATGCCAGTACCCCGACGTGCAAATACCCCAACGTGGCCCGGGTTGCGAGGGCCCTTTATAGCTGCTCGCAGCTCTAGTTATTATTATTATTCTTTATTCTCCGCAAACGATCGCGATTTTGGGTACCTAAACATTCACGAAAACTCACCGAACTTTGCACACTCCTCAGGCCCGGCGAAAAATTTGATATTATTAAGTCATCATAACAATGCGACTCGATAGCGCCCCCTAGCGTAGAAAAATAAAAACCAAGCCCGGCACGTTTGAGCTAGAGCAACAAAAATTGGCAGGCACGTGTAGCACCCCGAGACGCACAAAAAAGTCTATTGGGACCATGTAGCTAAAATGTACAGGAAGTGAGCTATGAATTTTTTTATGTCCAATTTTGGCCTATTTTGGCACATTCACTGTGGTCATGCTTTTTCCCCCTTTGCAAACATTTTTCATCCAATTGACTTCAAACTTGGCATTTATCATCTCAAGGACTGAGAGAACAACTGGGCAAAACATCTTGCCTTTTTGAAATACTATATGACGGGGGCGGGGCATCAAATATTGCCTTTAAAATTTCATTTCTCCAGAAAGAGCAAATGCTTAATAACTCCCATGTTCAAGCTCCAAAAAATCTCAAACTTCTCAGGCAACGTAATAGTCACGGCCTGAAAACATCTATATGATAAAATTCAGTTCTACATATAGCGCCACCTAGTGGTTACAATAAATGTCATACTTTACGTTTTTAGCTACTGTGCTGAGCTCGTTGAAGGGATCCAGTTGAAAATTGGTCAGAAAAGCCTTAAGATGTTGATGATGCCCCACACCGAATATTGTAACTTTTCGCCAAAGGGCGTGGCCGCTACGGTGATGCAAAGTCTGAAGATTTTTCGTGAAAATAAAAGCTGCATTAACTTGGCCGAGATGATCCTATCTTCTCAAAATTTCACACATTTGATGAGAGTCCAGCCCTAAAGACATCTACTGACTTATATTTCATCTAACTGATAGCGCCACCTAGTGGCAATTTTTTTTATTACGAATTTTCTTCTACGTTTTTCTCCAAACACGTTAACTGGACCTACCTCATATTTGCTCAGATGAGGGTTTCGGCCTTCATGATGTCACAACACGAAGTTTGTGAGTTTTCGCGAATTGCTGTGGGTGTGGCTAAGCGCTGTTCGCCAAGAAAACAACGCCAGTTTTGAGGGTCTAAACATGCACAGAAACTCCTGAAACTTGGCACACACATCTGGCCTGGTAAAATGAGCAATATTTTATTGTTGATTGTGCTATTTTTACAAAAATGACTCAATAGCGCCCCCTCGAAATTTTTAACGAAGCAGCCCCGGTTGTACGTTTAAGCAAGAACGCCGAATATTTTTAGGTGTATGAGGGAGCCCAAGACCTACAAAAAAGTCTCTTGGACCCATATGCTAAAATGAACAGGAAGTGAGCTACGAATTTTTGAATGTCCCATTTTTGACAATTTTTGCACATTCACAGGGCGCAGACTTTTGCCCACTTCTCCTACACGTTTCATCCGACTGAGTTAAGACTTGGCTTGGACCATGTCAAGACCTGAGCCAACGACAGGGGGAAAATTTTTGACTTTTGGAAATACTATATGATGAGGGCGGGGCATCAAAATTTGTGTTTCACAATGAAAAAGGATATGCTTGATAACTCCCCGGTACATGCTCCAAAAAATCCCAAACTTGACATGTATGTTTATCGTCAAGGCCTGAAGTTATCTCTATGACAACATTCAGTTATATATGCAGCGCCACCTAGCCCTTGAGGCATGAAAAAAAAATACCCCACATACGGTATTTTGTACAAAAAATGTAAACTCATTCTAAGTGTGATAACGAAGTCATTTATGAATATTCTTTTAGTTTCCACCACTCAAAATGTTCACTGGCATCAGACTTATCCAAACATATATATATTTTTATTTATTTTTGATAGCCTCTATGGACATTAAAAGCAATATCGTGAATGAAGGATATGCTTAATAACTCCACGGTACATGCTCCAAAAAAAATCCCACACTTGACATGTATGCTTATAATCAAGGCCTGAACGTATCTCTATGACAACATTCAGTTATAAATACAGCGCCACCTAGCCCTTGAGGCTTATATAAAAAAAAAGAAAAAATACCCCACATACGGTATTTTGTACAAAAAATGTACACTCATTCTAAGTGTGATAACTAAGTCATTTATGAATATTCTTTTAGTTTCCACCACTCAAATTGTTCACTGGCTTCACACCGATCCAAACGTATGTACGTTTCCATTTTGTTTTATTCATTTTTGATTGCCCCTTTGGACAATAAAAGTAACATTGTGCAATGAGTACAACGAGCGATGATGTGTATATACACTTTTACAAAAAAATACCAATCAGGGCAACTCATTGCCTAAAAATAAAAAAGGACGCTGATTTTTGCAGGTCTTAACAATCACCAAAACCCGTTGAGCTTGACACACACACTGGCAAAAAAATATTCTACATGTAAACGTTTATTATGCCATTTTCAAAGAAATTTTGCTTCCAATATGCCAGTACCCCAATGTGCCAGTACCCCAACGTGCAAGTACCCCAACGTGCAAGGACCCCAACGTGGCCCGGGCTGCGAGGGCCCTTTATAGCTGCTCGCAGCTCTAGTTAGGGCCCGAGCAGCGACCGCTGCGAGGTCCCTATTGTTTTTCGTTCGAATTATTATTATTATTATTATTATTAGGGCCCGAGCAGCGACCGCTGCGAGGTCCCTATTGTTTTTCAAGGAATTCTTATTCTTCTTCTTTTTATTTGTTATTATTCTTTTCCGCAAACAATCACATTTTTGAGACTCTAAACGTGAACGAAAACTCACCAAACTTTACACACACGTCAGGCCTGGCGAAAAATTTTATATTTTAAAGTCGCCATAGGTGATAACAGAAAAATGGCTCCATAGCGCCACCTACATAGGTTAAACAGATCCCTGGCCCGCTACGATTGTCCGACGGCTATGAAAATTGTGTGGCACCTGTAGCACATCCAGATGAACAAAAACCTCTTTGATGTGTGTACCCTAAAATAGACAGGAAGTGAGATATGAGTATTTAAATGTCCAATTTTGGCCAATTTTTGCACATTTACAGGGGTCATACTTTTGCCTGCTTCTCCTACACGGTTAATCCAATTGACTTAAAACTTGGGATGTACCATCTCAAGACCTGGGACAACACCATGGTAAAAAATCTAAAGTTTTCGACATACTATATGACGGCGGTGGGGCATCAAATTTAGAGTTTCAAAACTCTTACTAAACGTAGTATTGCCGGTTGTATGTTTAACCTAGAGCTACGAAAATTGGTACACATATGTAACAGACTATGACCTACAAAAAAGTCTGTTGGTGCCATATGCTAAACCCAACAGGAAGTCCGCCAGAGGCGGGGCATCAAATTTTGAGTTTCAAAATTCTTACTTAATGAAGCATTCCCGGCTGTACGTTTCACCTAGAGTTACCAAAATTTAAAGACATATGTAACAGCCCTCAAGGTACAAAAAACTCTTTTTGAACCATATGCTAAACCTAACAGAAAGTCCACCATTTTGATTTACTTTGGAACGTGTTCCCATTTTTTTGGCCATTTCATAGGGGTCCTATTTTCACGAACTCCTCTTACAGAGTTTATCAGATCGTCTTCAAACTTGGTGTGATTCATCTTAAGATGTTGAAGATGAAAAGTTATTGAAAGCTTTTTATTTCGCTGCACGCTGTTGTCGTGGCAAGCACTTGTTTGCAAAGGAAAAAAAATTCTTCTTAATGAAGAATTCTCAGTTGTACGAAGCAGCTAGAGCTACGAAAATTTGTAGACATATGTAACAGCCCACGATGTACAAAAAAGTATCTTGCTGCTTTGTGCTAAACCCAACAGGAAGTCCCGCAAGGGCCGGGCATCACTTTTTGAGCTAAAAAACTCCTCTTTAACGAAGCATTCCCGGTTGTACCTTTCACCTAGCGCTATGATAATTTGGAGGCATACATAAGAGCCCACGATGTACAAAAAAGTCTTTTAGAACCATATGCTAAGCCAAACAGGAAGTCCGGCATTTTGATTTACTTTGCTATTTGTAGCCATTTTTTGGGGGCCTTTTATAGGCCTCATATTTTCTACAAAACTTATCAGATTGTCTTCATTCTTTGGCATGTTTCATCTGAAGTATTGCCGGTTATACGTTTAATCTAGAGCTACGAAAATTGGTACACATATGTAACAGACTATGATCTACAAAAAAGCCTGTTGGTGCCATATGCTAAACCTAACAGGAAGTCCGCCAGAGGCAGGGCATCAAATTTTGCATTTCAAAATTTTTACTTAATGAAGCATTTCCGGCTGTACGTTTCACCTAGAGTGACCAAAATTTGAAGACATATGTAACAGCCCTCGAGGTACAAAAAACTCTTTTTGAACCATATGCTAAACCTAACAGGAAGTCTGCCATTTTGATTTACTTTGGAACATGTTGCCATTTTTTTGGCCATTTCATAGGGGTCTTATTTTAACGAACTCCTCCTACAGAGTTTATCCGATCATCTTCAAACTTGGTGTGATTCATCTTAAGATGTTGACGATGAAAATTTATTGAAAGCTTTTTATTTCGTCGCACGCTGTTGTCGTGGCATGCACTGTTGGCAAAGGAAAAAAAAATCCTTCTTAATGCAGCGTTCCCAGTTGGACGAAGCAGCTCGAGCTACAAAAATTTGTAGACATATGTACACATTTGTCCACATATATATATTTACATATGCATGTAAAAAAATTATGTCAGGCTAAACTAAATGGTTGATTAGGCCCCACACATTTTCACCTTACCATACCCGGCCCTCTTTGCAAAAGGTTTGAACACTCCTGGCCTAAACCTAGGTGTATACTCAAACTATGCACGCACATAAAGCCTGGAACAAAATGTGTAATTTAGAGGGTTCTTGTTTTGTTTTTTGTATTCCTTATATTTCATGTCATTATACTTGACACACTATTTTTACTACTCACTGAATCAGTTATAAGAACATTTAATTGATACAATCCAATCACATCCTAGAGAATTGAAAACACATTCAATCATGAGGTTGTTAAGACACATTTACTTCTGTAGCACTTAACCACAAACAAGTTGCGACATCCCCTGATCTAACCCTCCAACCGGGCAAGGAAAAACTTTCAGGGGTCATATTTTAACGAACCCCTCCTACAAAATTTATCCGACTGTCTTCAAACTTGGTGTGTTTCATCTTAAGATGTTTAAGATGCAAAGTAATCGAAAGTTTTTTATTTTGTAACACGCTGTTGCCATAGCAATGCATTGTTTGTCAAGTGCTGCTTTTTTTTTTTATACACATGAAAACTCATGGAACTTTGCAAACACATCAGACTTGTCATGAACATGAATTTTCAGAGATTTATTGTGCAATTTGCAATAAATAGCGCCCTCTAGACCTTTTTATGAAGCATTTCCGATTGTATGATTATGCTTGACCTACAAAAAAGTATTATGTAGCCATTTGCCAAACCAAAGAGGAAGTCCGCTATTTTGATTTTATTTTGGGAATTATACATCATTTTTGGCCTTTTTCATTCAACTTTGCACAGACAAGGCATGGAAAAAACTAACATTTTAAATGGTCCTTGTTCCATGTAACAGTTGTCAAGTGCTGCTTTTTTTTTTATACACATGAAAACTCATGAAACTTTGCAAACACATCAGACTTGTCATGAACATGAATTTTCAGAGATTTATTGTGCAATTTGCAATAAATAGCGCCCTCTAGACATTTTTATGAAGCATTTCCGATTGTATGATTATGCTAGACCTACAAAAAAGTATTATGTAGCCATTTGCCAAACCAAAGAGGAAGTCCGCTATTTTGATTTTATTTTGGGAATTATACATAATTTTTGGCCTTCTTCATTAAACTTTGCACAGACAAGGCATGGAAAAAACTAACATTTTAAATGGTCCTTGTTCCATGTAACAGTACCCCAACGTGCCAGTACCCTGACGTGCAAGTAACCCAACGTTGTGCTCAATAGCGCCCTCTATGCATTTTTATGGAGCATTTCCAATTGTATGATTCAAGCGATACACAACTAAAGATGACTTGACCTAGATTTGTGAAAACTGGGAGGCATACCTATTAGCTTAAGACCTACAAAAAGTATTCTGTAGCCGTATGCTAAACCTAAAAGGAAGTCCGCCATTTTGAATTTATTTTGGGAATTGCGCACCATATTTTGCGTTTTGATTAAACTTTGCACACACAAGGCTTGTCAAAAACATTTTAGATGGTCCTTGTCCTATTTGACAGTACCCCAACGTGCCAGTACCCCGACGTGCAAGTACCCCAACGTGGCACGCCTTTGCTGTAGCGATGCATTGTTTGCAAAGAATTTTTTTTTTTATATGATTCAGCTAGATGTGTGAATATTGGGAGGCATACCTATCAGCCGAATACCTCGACAAAGCATTCCATAGCAATGTGAACAAACACAAAAAGCATGGCAAAACATTTACAATTTAGACGGTTTCTTATGAAACAGTACCCTAACGTGCCAGTACCCCGACGTGCAAGTACCCCAACGTGGCCCGGGTTGCGAGGGCCCTTTATAGCTGCTCGCAGCTCTAGTTATTATTATTATTATTATTATTCTTCTCCGTAAACGATCGCATTTTTGAGGACCTAAACATTCACGAAAACTCACCAAACTTTGCACACTCCTCAGGCCCGGCGAAAAATTTTAGATTATGAAGTCGTCATAACAACGCGACTCTATAGCGCCCCCTAGCGTAGAAAAATAAAAACCAAGCCTGGCACGTTTGAGCTAGAGCAACGAAAATTGGCAGGCACGTGTAGCACCCCGAGACGCACAAAAACGTCTATTGGGACCATGTAGCTAAAATGTACAGGAAATGAGCTATGAATTTTTTTATGTCCAATTTTGGCCTATTTTGGCACATTCACTGTGGTCATGCTTTTTCCCCCTCTGCAAACATTTTTCATCCAATTCACATCAAACTTGGCATTTATCATCTCAAGACCTGAGAGAACAACTGGGCAAAAAGTCTTGCCTTTTCGAAATACTATATGATGGGGGCGGGGCATCAAATATTGTCTTTAAAATTTCATTTGTCCAGAAAGAGCAAATGCTTAATAACTCCCATGTTCAAGCTCCAAAAAATCTCAAACTTCTCAGGCAACGTAATAGTCACGGCCTGAAAACATCTATATGATAAAATTCAGTTATACATATAGCGCCACCTAGTGGTGACAATAAATGTCATACTTTACGTTTTTAGCTACTGCGCTGAGCTCGTTGAAGGGATCCAGTTGAAATTTGGTCAGAAAAGCCTTAAGATGTTGATCATGCCCAACACCGAATATTGTAACTTTTCGCCAAAGGGCGTGGCCGCTACGGTGCCGCAAAGTCTGAAGATTTTTCGTGACAATAAAAGCTGCATGAACTTGACCGAGATGATCCTACCTTCTCAAAATTTCACACATTTAATGAGAGTCCAGCCCTAAAGACATCTACGAACTTATATTTCATCTTACTGATAGCGCCACCTAGTGGCAATTTTTTTTCTTACGAATTTTCTTGTACATTTTTTCTCCAAACACGTTAACTGGACCAACCTCATATTTGCTCAGATGAGGGTTTCGGCCTTCATGATGTCACAACACGAAGTTTGTGAGTTTTCGCGAATCGCTGTGGGCGTGGCTAAGCACTGTTCGCCAAGAAAACAACGCCAGTTTTGAGGGTCTAAACATGCGCAGAAACTCATGAAACTTGGCACACACATCTGGCCTGGTAAAATGAACAATATTTTATTGTTGATTGTGCTATTTTTACAAAAATGACTCAATAGCGCCCCCTAGGAATTTTTAATGAAGCAGCCCCGATTGTACGTTTAAGCAAGATCTACGAACATTTTTACGTGTATGAGGGAGCCAAAGACCTACAAAAAAGTCTCTTGGACCCATATGCTAAAATGAACAGGAAGTGAGCTACGAATTTTTGAATGTCCCATTTTTTACGATTTTTGCACATTTTCAGAGGGCATACTTTTGCCCACTTCTCCTACACGTTTTATCCGACTGACTTATGACTTGACCTGGACCATGCCAAGACCTGAGCCAACAACAGACGGAAAAATCTTGACTTTTGGAAATACTATATGATGAGGGCGGGGCATCAAAATTTGTGTTTCGCACTGAAAAAGGATATGATTAATAACTCCCCGATACATGCTCCAAAAAATCCCAAACTTGACATGTATGTTTATCGTCAAGGCCTGAAGGTATCTCTATGACAACATTCAGTTATATATGCAGCGCCACCTAGCCCTTGAGGCATGAAAAAAAAATACCCCACTTACGGTATTTTGTACAAAAAATGTAAACTCATTCTAAGTGTGATAACTAAGTCATTTAGGAATATTCTTTTACCTTCCACCACTCAAAATATTCACTGGCATCAGACCTAACCAAACATACATATTTTTGTTACTTAGTTTTATGTATTTTTGATAGCCTCTATGGACATTAAAAGCAATATCGTGAATGAAGGCTATGCTTAATAACTCCCAGGTACATGCTCCAAAAAATCCCATATTTGAAATGTATATTTAGAGTCAAGGCCTGAAGGTATCTCTATGACAAAATTCAGTTATAAATACAGCGCCACCTAGTCCTTGAGGCATAAAAAAAAATGCCTCACTTACGGTATTTTTGCAAAAATTGTAAACTCATTGTAAGTGTGATAACTAAGTCATTTATGAATATTCTTTTACTTTCCACCACTCAATATGTTCACTGGTATCAGACCGATCCAAACATACGTATTTTTTATTTAGTTTTATTTATTTTTTTTATCGCCTCTATGGACAATAAAAGCAACATTGTGCAATGAGTACGAGCGATGATGTGTGTATATATACTTTTACGAAAAATACCAATCAGAGCAACTCATTGCCTAAAAATAAAAAAAAGACGCTGATTTTTGCAGATCTTAACAATCACCAAAACCCATTGAGCTTGACACACTCATCACACCTGGCAAAAAAAAAAAAAAAAGTCCACATGTTTATCATGCCATTTTCAAAGAAATTCTGCTTCCAATGTGCCAGTACCCCAATGTGCAAGTTCCCCAACGTGCAAGTACCCCAACGTGGCCCGGGCTGCGAGGGCCCTTTATAGCTGCTCGCAGCTCTAGTTATTATTATTCTTCTTCTTCTTCTTCTTTATTCTCCGCAAACGATCCCGATTTTGGGTACCTAAACATTCACGAAAACTCACCGAACTTTGCACACTCCTCAGGCCCGGCGAAAAATTTGATATTATGAAGTCGTCATAACAACGCGACTCTATAGCACCCCCTAGCGTAGAAAAATAAAAACCAAGCCCGGCACGTTTGAGCTAGAGCAACGAAAATTGGCAGGCACGTGTAGCACCCCGAGACGCACAAAAAAGTCTATTGGGACCATGTAGCTAAAATGTACAGGAAGTGAGCTATGAATTTTTTAATGTCCAATTTTGGCCTATTTTGGCACATTCACTGTGGTCATGCTTTTTCCCCCTATGCAAACATTTTTCATCCAATTGACTTCAAACTTGGCATTTATCATCTCAAGACCTGAGAGAACAACTGGGCAAAACATCTTGCCTTTTTTAAATACTATATGATGGGGGCGGGGCATCAAATATTGCCTTTAAAATTTCATTTGTCCAGAAAGAGCAAATGCTTAATAACTCCCATGTTCAAGCTCCGAAAAATCTCAAACTTCTCAGACAACGTAATAGTCACGGCCTGAAAACATCTATATGATAAAATTCAGTTATACATATAGCGCCACCTCGTGGTTACAATAAATGTCATACTTTACGTTTTTAGCTACTGTGCTGAGGTTGTTGAAGGGATCCATTTGAAAATTGGTCAGAAAAGCCTTAAGATGTTGATCATGCCCCACACCGAATATTGTAACTTTTCGCCAAAGGGCGTGGCCGCTACGGTGACGCAAAGTCTGAAGATTTTTCGTGAAAATAAAAGCTGCATTAACTTGACCGAGATGATCCTATCTTCTCAAAATTTCACACATTTGATGAGAGTCCAGCCCTAAAGACATCTACTGACTTATATTTCATCTAACTGATAGCGCCACCTAGTGGCAATTTTTTTTATTACGAATTTTCTTCTACGTTTTTCTCCAAACACGTTAACTGGACCTACCTCATATTTGCTCAGATGAGGGTTTCGGCCTTCATGATGTCACAACACGAAGTTTGTGAGTTTTCGCGAATTGCTGTGGGTGTGGCTAAGCGCTGTTCGCCAAGAAAACAACGCCAGTTTTGAGGGTCTAAACATGCACAGAAACTCATGAAACTTGGCACACACATCTGGCCTGGTAAAATGAGCAATATTTTATTGTTGATTGTGCTATTTTTACAAAAATGACTCAATAGCGCCCCCTAGAAGTTTTTAACGAAGCAGCCCCGGTTGTACGTTTAAGCAAGAACGACGAATATTTTTAGGTGTATGAGGGAGCCCAAGACCTACAAAAAAGTCTCTTGGACCCATATGCTAAAATGAACAGGAAGTGAGCTACGAATTTTTGAATGTCCCATTTTTGACAATTTTTGCACATTCACAGGGGGCAGACTTTTGCCCACTTCTCCTACACGTTTCATCTGACTGAGTTAAGACTTGACCTGGACCATGTCAAGACCTGAGCCAACGACAGGGGGAAAAATCTTGACTTTTCGAAATACTATATGATGAAGGCGGGGCATCAAAATTTGTGTTTCGCACTGAAAAAGGATATGCTTAATAACTCCCCGGTACATGCTCCAAAAAATCCCAAACTTGACATGTATGTTTATCGTCAAGGCCTGAAGCTATCTCTATGACAACATTCAGTTATATATGCAGCGCCACCTAGCCCTTGAGGCATAAAAAAAAAATACCCCACATACGGTATTTTGTACAAAAAATGTAAACTCATTATAAGTGTGATAACTAAGTCATTTATGAATATTCTTTTAGTTTCCACCACTCAAAATGTTCACTGGCATCAGACTTATCCAAACATATGTATATTTTTATTTATTTTTGATAGCCTCTGTGGACATTAAAAGCAATATCGTGAATGAAGGATATGCATAATAACTCCACGGTACATGCTCCAAAAAAAATCCCACACTTGACATGTATGCTTATAATCAAGGCCTGAAGCTATTTCTATGACAACATTCAGTTATAAATACAGCGCCGCCTAGCCCTTGAGGCATAATATATAAAAAAAAAAAACACATACGGTATTTTGTACAAAAAATGTAAACTCATTCTGAGTGTGATAACTAAGTCATTTATGAATATTCTTTTAGTTTCCACCACTCAAATTGTTAACTGGCTTCACACCGATCCAAACGTATGTACGTTTCCATTTTGTTTTATTCATTTTTGATTGCCCCTTTGGACAATAAAAGTAACATTGTGCAATGAGTACAACGAGCGATGATGTATATATACACTTTTACAAAAAATACCAATCAGGGCAACTCGTTGCCTAAAAATAAATAAGGACGCTGATTTTTGCAGGTCTTAACAATCACCAAAACCCGTTGAGCTTGACACACACTGGCAAAAAAAATATTCTACATGTAAACGTTTATTATGCCATTTTCAAAGAAATTTTGCTTCCAATATAATCCAGTACCCCAACGTGCCAGTACCCTAATGTGCAAGTACCCCAACGTGCAAGGACCCCAACGTGGCCCGGGCTGCGAGGGCCCTTTATAGCTGCTCGCAGCTCTAGTTAGGGCCCGAGCAGCTACCGCTGCGAGGTCCCTATTGTTTTTCGATCGGATTATTATTATTATTAGGGCCCGAGCAGCGACCGCTGCGAGGTCCCTATTGTTTTTGTAAAAATTATTATTATTATTATTATTCTTCTTCTTCTTCTTCTTCTTCTTCTTCTTTATTCTCCGCAAACGATCGCGATTTTGGGTACCTAAACATTCACGAAAACTCACCGAACTTTGCACACTCCTCAGGCCCGGCGAAAAATTTGATATTATTAAGTCGTCATAACAATGCGACTCGATAGCGCCCCCTAGCGTAGAAAAATAAAAACCAAGCCCGGCACGTTTGAGCTAGAGCAACAAAAATTGGCAGGCACGTGTAGCACCCCGAGACGCACAAAAAAGTCTATTGGGACCATGTAGCTAAAATGTACAGGAAGTGAGCTATGAATTTTTTAATGTCCAATTTTGGCCTATTTTGGCACATTCACTGTGGTCATGCTTTTTCCCCCTTTGCAAACATTTTTCATCCAATTGACTTCAAACTTGGCATTTATCATCTCAAGACCTGAGAGAACAACTGGGCAAAACATCTTGCCTTTTTGAAATACTATATGACGGGGGCGGGGCATCAAATATTGCCTTTAAAATTTCATTTGTCCATAAAGAGCAAATGCTTAATAACTCCCATGTTCAAGCTCCAAAAAATCTCAAACTTCTCAGGCAACGTAATAGTCACGGCCTGAAAACATCTATATGATAAAATTCAGTTATACATATAGCGCCACCTAGTGGTTACAATAAATGTCATACTTTACGTTTTTAGCTACTGTTCTGAGCTTGTTGAAGGGATCCATTTGAAAATTGGTCAGAAAAGCCTTAAGATGTTGATCATGCCCCACACCGAATATTGTAACTTTTCGCCAAAGGGCGTGGCCGCTACGGTGACGCAAAGTCTGAAGATTTTTCGTGAAAATAAAAGCTGCATTAACTTGACCGAGATGATCCTATCTTCTCAAAATTTCACACATTTGATGAGAGTCCAGCCCTAAAGACATCTACTGACTTATATTTCATCTAACTGATAGCGCCACCTAGTGGCAATTTTTTTTCTTACGAATTTTCTTCTACGTTTTTCTCCAAACACGTTAACTGGACCTACCTCATAATTGCTCAGATGAGGGTTTCGGCCTTCATGATGTCACAACACGAAGTTTGTGAGTTTTCGCGAATTGCTGTAGGCGTGGCTAAGCGCTGTTCGCCAAGAAAACAACGCCAGTTTTGAGGGTCTAAACATGCACAGAAACTCCTGAAACTTGGCACACACATCTGGCCTGGTAAAATGAGCAATATTTTATTGTTGATTGTGCTATTTTTACAAAAATGACTCAATAGCGCCCCCTCGAAATTTTTAACGAAGCAGCCCCGGTTGTACGTTTAAGCAAGAATGACGAATATTTTTAGGTGTATGAGGGAGCCCAAGACCTACAAAAAAGTCTCTTGTACCCATATGCTAAAGTGAACAGGAAGTGAGCTACGAATTTTTGAATGTCCCATTTTTGACGATTTTTGCATATTCACAGGGGGCAGACTTTTGCCCACTTCTCCTACAGGTTTCATCCGACTGAGTTAAGACTTGGCCTGGACCATGTCAAGACCTGAGCCAACGACAGGGGGAAAAATCTTGACTTTTCGAAATACTATATGATGAGGGCGGGGCATCAAAATTTGTGTTTCGCAATGTAAAAGGATATGCTTGATAACTCCCCGGGACATGCTCCAAAAAATCCCAAACTTGACATGTATGTTTATCGTCAAGGCCTGAAGTTATCTCTATGACAACATTCAGTTATATATGCAGCGCCACCTAGCCCTTGAGGCATGAAAAAAAAATACCCCACATACGGTATTTTGTACAAAAAATGTACACTCATTCTAAGTGTGATAACTAAGTCATTTATGAATATTCTTTTAGTTTCCACCACTCAAATTGTTCACTGGCTTCACACCGATCCAAACGTATGTACGTTTCCATTTTGTTTTATTCATTTTTGATTGCCCCTTTAGACAATAAAAGTAACATTGTGCAATGAGTACAACGAGCGATGATGTGTATATACACTTTTACAAAAAAATACCAATCAGGGCAACTCATTGCCTAAAAATAAAAAAGGACGCTGATTTTTGCAGGTCTTAACAATCACCAAAACCCGTTGAGCTTGACACACACACTGGCAAAAAAATATTCTACATGTAAACGTTTATTATGCCATTTTCAAAGAAATTTTGCTTCCAATATGCCAGTACCCCAACGTGCCAGTACCCCAACGTGCAAGTACCCCAACGTACAAGGACTCCAACGTGGCCCGGGCTGCGAGGGCCCTTTATAGCTGCTCGCAGCTCTCGTTCTTCTTCTTCTTCTTCTTCTTCTTCTTTATTCTCCGCAAACGATCCCGATTTTGGGGACCTAAACATTCACGAAAACTCACCGAACTTTGCACACTCCTCAGGCCCGGCGAAAAATTTGATATTATGAAGTCGTCATAACAACGCAACTCTATAGCGCCCCCTAGCGTAGAAAAATAAAAACCAAGCCCGGCACGTTTGAGCTAGAGCAACGAAAATTGGCAGGCACGTGTAGCACCCCGAGATGCACAAAAAAGTCTATTGGGACCATGTAGCTAAAATGTACAGGAAATGAGCTATGAATTTTTTTATGTCCAATTTTGGCCTATTTTGGCACATTCACTGTGGTCATGCTTTTTTCCCCCTCTGCAAACATTTTTCATCCAATTAACTTCAAACTTGGCATTTATCATCTCAAGACGTGAGAGAACAACTGGGCAAAAAGTCTTGCCTTTTCGAAATACTATATGATGGGGGCGGGGCATCAAATATTGCCTTTAAAATTTCATTTGTCCAGAAAGAGCAAATGCTTAATAACTCCCATGTTCAAGCTCCAAAAAATCTCAAACTTCTCAGGCAATGTAATAGTCACGGCCTGAAAACATCTATATGATGAAATTCAGTTATACATATAGCACCACCTAGTGGTAACAATAAATGTCATACTTTACGTTTTTAGCTACTGCGCTGAGCTCGTTGAAGGGATCCAGTTGAAAATTGGTCAGAAAAGCCTTAAGATGTTGATCATGCCCCACACCGAATATTGTAACTTTTCGCCAAAGGGCGTGGCCGCTACGGTGCCGCAAAGTCTAAAGATTTTTCGTGACAATAAAAGCTGCATTAACTTGACCGAGATGATCCTATCTTCTCAAAATTTCACACATTTGATGAGAGTCCAGCCCTAAAGACATCTATGAACTTATATTTCATCTTACTGATAGCGCCACCTAGTGGCAATTTTTTTTCTTACGAATTTTCTTCTACGTTTTTCTCCAAACACGTTAACTGGACCTACCTCATATTTGCTCAGATGAGGGATTCGGCTTTCATGATGTCACAACACGAAGTTTGTGAGTTTTCGCGAATCGCTGTGGGCGTGGCTAAGCACTGTTCGCCAAGAAAACAACGCCAGTTTTGAGGGTCTAAACATGCGCAGAAACTCATGAAACTTGGCACACACATCTGGCCTGGTAAAATGAACAATATTTTATTGTTGATTGTGCTATTTTTACAAAAATGACTCAATAGCGCCCCCTAGGAATTTTTAATGAAGCAGCCCCGGTTGTACGTTTAAGCAAGATCTACGAAAATTTTTAGGTGTATGAGGGAGCCCAAGACCTACAAAAAAGTCTCTTGGACCCATATACTAAAATGAACAGGAAGTGAGCTACGAATTTTTGAATGTCCCATTTTTGACGATTTTTGCACATTCACAGGGGGCAGACTTTTGCCCACTTCTGCTACACGTTTCATCTGACTGAGTTAAGACTTGACCTGGACCATGTCAAGACCTGATCCAACGACAGGGGGAAAAATCTTGACTTTTCAAAATACTATATGATGAAGGCGGGGCATCAAAATTTGTGTTTCGCACTGAAAAAGGATATGCTTAATAACTCCCCGGTACATGCTCCAAAAAATCCCAAACTTGACATGTATGTTTATCGTCAAGGCCTGAAGCTATCTCTATGACAACATTCAGTTATAAATACAGCGCCACCTAGCCCTTGAGGCATAAAAAAAAAATACCCCACATACGGTATTTTGTACAAAAAATGTAAACTCATTCTAAGTGTGATAACTAAGTCATTTATGAATATTCTTTTAGTTTCCACCACTCAAAATGTTCACTGGCATCAGACTTATCCAAACATATATATATTTTTATTTATTTTTGATAGCCTCTGTGGACATTAAAAGCAATATCGTGAATGAAGGATATGCATAATAACTCCACGGTACATGCTCCAAAAAAAATCCCACATTGACATGTATGCATATAATCAAGGCCTGAAGGTATCTCTATGACAACATTCAGTTATAAATACAGCGCCACCTAGCCCTTGAGGCTTATATAAAAAAAATAAAATAAATACCCCACATACGGTATTTTGTACAAAAAAAATGTAAACTCATTCTCAGTGTGATAATTAAGTCATTTAATAATATTATTTTAGTTTCCACCACTCAAATTGTTCACTGGCTTCACACCGATCCAAACGTATGTACGTTTCCATTTTGTTTTATTCATTTTTTATTGCCCCTTTGGACAAGAAAAGCAACATTGTGCAATGAGTACAACGAGCGATGATGTGTATATACACTTTTACAAAAAATACCAATCAGGGCAACTCATTGCCTAAAAATAAAAAAGGACGCTGATTTTTGCATGTCTTAACAATCACCAAAACCCATTGAGCTTGACACACACACTGGCAAAAAAATATTCTACATGTAAAGGTTTATCATGCCATTTTCAAAGAAAATTTTGCTTCCAATATGCCAGTACCCCAACGTGCCAGTACCCCAACGTGCAAGTACCCCAACGTGCAAGGACCCCAACGTGGCTCGGGCTGCGAGGGCCCTTTATAGCTGCTCGCAGCTCTAGTTAGGGCCCGAGCAGCGGCGGCGGCGGTGCCGCTGCGAGGCCCTATTGTTTTTGTAGGAATTCTTCTTATTATTATTATTAGGGCCCGAGCAGCGACCGCTGCGAGGTCCCTATTGTTTTTCAAGGAATTCTTATTATTCTTCTTTTTAGGGCCCGAGCAGCGACCGCTGCGAGGTCCCTATTGTTCCTGAAGGAATTCTTATTATTATTCTTCTTCTTCTTCTTCTTCTTCTTTTTCTTTGTTATTATTCTTTTCCGCAAACAACCACATTTTTGAGGCACTAAACATGAACGAAAACTCACCAAACTTTACACGCAGATCGGGCCTGGCGAAAAATTTGATATTTTAAAGTCGCCATACATGATAACAGAAAAATGGCTCTGTAGCGCCACCTACATAGGTTTAACGGATCCCTGTCCCGCTACGATTGTCCTATGGCTACGAAAATTGTGTGGCACCTGTAGCACATCCAGATGAACAAAAACCTCTTTGATATGTGTACCCTAAAATAGACAGGAAGTGAGGTATGAGTATTTGAATGTCCAATTTTGGCCCATTTTTGCACATTTACAGGGGTCATACTTTTGCCCGCTTCTCCTACACGGTTAACCCGATTGACTTCAAACTTGGGCTGTACCATCTCAACACCTGGGACAACATCATGGTAAAAAATCTAAAGTTTTTGACATACTATATGACGGTGGCGGGGCATCAAATTTACAGTTTCAAAATTCTTACTTAACAAAGCATTGCCGGTGGTACGTTTAATTGAGAGCCACGAAAATTGGTACACATATGTAACAGACTATGATCTACAAAAAAGCCTGTTGGTGCCATATGCTAAACCTAACAGGAAGTCCGCCAGAGGCGAGGCATCAAATTTTGTGTTTCAAAATTCTTATTTAATGAAGCATTCCCGGCTGTACATTTCACCTAGAGTTACCAACATTTGAAGACATATGTAACAGCCCTCAAGGTACAAAAAACTCTTTTTGAACCATATGCTAAACCGAACAGGAAGTCCGCCATTTTGATTTACTTTGGAACGTGTTGCCATTTTTTGGGCCATTTCATAGGGGTCTTATTTTAACGAACTCCTCCTACAGAGTTTATCCGATCATCTCCAAACTTGGTGTGATTCATCTTAAAATGTTGAAGATGAAAAGTTATTGAAAGCTTTTTATTTCGTCGCATGCTGTTGCCGTGGCATGCACAGTTTGCAAAGGAAAAAATTCCCTCTTAATGAAGCATTCCCAGTTGTACGAAGCAGCTAGAGCTACGAAAATTTGGAGACAAATTTAACAGCCCACGATGTACAAAAAAGTCTCTTGGTGCCATGTGCTAAACCCAACAGGAAGTCCCGTAGGGGCCGGTCATCACATTTTGAGGTAAAAAACTCCTCTTTAACGAAGCATTCCCGGTTGTACGTTTCACCTAGCGCTATGATAATTTAGAGGCATACATAAGAGCCCACGATGTACAAAAAAGTCTCTTGGAACCATCTGCTAAACCAAACAGGAAGTCCGCCATTTTGATTTACGTTGGGATTTGTAGCCATTTTTTGTGGCCTTTTTTAGGGGTCATTTTTAACGAACTCCTCCTACAAAATTTATCCGACTGTCTTCAAACTTGGTGTGCTTCATCTTAAGATGTTTAAGATACAAAGTTATCGAAAGTTATTAATTTTGTCGCACGCTGTTTCATGGCGATGGATTGTTTGACAAGTAAAATGCTGCTTCTTTTTTTTTTGGGTCTAAACATGTGCAAAAACTCATGAAACTTTACACACACATCAGGCTTGTCATAAGCATGAATATTTTAGAGATTTCTTATTAAATTTGCAATAAATGCTTCAATAGCGCCCTCTAGACATTTTTATGAAGTCTTTCCGATTATATGATTCAGCTAGATGTGTGAATATTGGCAGGCATGCCTAATATATTCAAAAAGTATTCTATATAGCCATGTGCCAATCCATTTTGATTTTATTTTGTTAATTGTGCATCATTTTTGGCCTTTCCATGAAACTTTACAAACACAAAGCATGGCAAAAACGTTTAAAATTTAGATGGTTTCCTATTTGACAGTACCCCAACATGCCAGTACCCCGACGTGCAAATACCCCAACGTGGCCCGGGTTGCGAGGGCCCTTTATAGCTGCTCGCAGCTCTAGTTATTTTTTGTTATTATTCTTTTCCGCAAACAATCACATTTTTGAGACACTAAACGTGAACGAAAACTCACCAAACTTTACACACACGTCAGGCCTGGCGAAAAATTTGATATTTTAAAGTCGCCATAGGTGATAACAGAAAAATGGCTCCATAGCGCCACCTACATAGGTTAAACAGATCCCTGGCCAGCTACGATTGTCCGACGGCTATGAAAATTGTGTGGCACCTGTAGCACATCCAGATGAACAAAAACCTCTTTGATGTGTGTACCCTAAAATAGACAGGAAGTGAGATATGAGTATTTAAATGTCCAATTTTGGCCAATTTTTGCACATTTACAGGGGTCATACTTTTGCCTGCTTCTCCTACACGGTTAATCCAATTGACTTCAAACTTGGGATGTACCATCTCAAGACCTGGGACAACACCATGGTAAAAAATCTAAAGTTTTCGACATACTATATGACGGCGGTGGGGCATCAAATTTAGAGTTTCAAAACTCTTACTAAACGTAGTATTGCCGGTTGTATGTTTAACCTAGAGCTACGAAAATTGGTACACATATGTAACAGACTATGACCTACAAAAAAGTCTGTTGGTGCCATATGCTAAACCCAACAGGAAGTCCGCCAGAGGCGGGGCATCAAATTTTGAGTTTCAAAATTCTTACTTAATGAAGCATTCCCGGCTGTACGTTTCACCTAGAGTTACCAAAATTTAAAGACATATGTAACAGCCCTCAAGGTACAAAAAACTCTTTTTGAACCATATGCTAAACCTAACAGAAAGTCCACCATTTTGATTTACTTTGGAACGTGTTCCCATTTTTTTGGCCATTTCATAGGGGTCCTATTTTAACGAACTCCTCTTACAGAGTTTATCCGATCATCTTCAAACTTGGTGTGATTCATCTTAAGATGTTGAAGATGAAAAGTTATTGAAAGCTTTTTATTTCGCTGCACGCTGTTGTCGTGGCATGCACTTGTTTGCAAAGGAAAAAAATTCTTCTTAATGAAGAATTCTCAGTTGTACGAAGCAGCTAGAGCTACGAAAATTTGTAGACATATGTAACAGCCCACGATGTACAAAAAAGTCTCTTGCTGCTTTGTGCTAAACCCAACAGGAAGTCCCGCAAGGGCCGGGCATCACTTTTTGAGCTAAAATACTCCTCTTTAACGAAGCATTCCCGGTTGTACCTTTCACCTAGCGCTATGATAATTTGGAGGCATACATAAGAGCCCACGATGTACAAAAAAGTCTTTTAGAACCATATGCTAAGCCAAACAGGAAGTCCGGCATTTTGATTTACTTTGCTATTTGTAGCCATTTTTTGGGGGCCTTTTATAGGCCTCATATTTTCTACATAACTTATCAGATTGTCTTCATTCTTTGGCATGTTTCATCTGAAGTATTGCCGGTTATACGTTTAATCTAGAGCTACGAAAATTGGTACACATATGTAACAGACTATGATCTACAAAAAAGCCTGTTGGTGCCATATGTTAAACCTAACAGGAAGTCCGCCAGAGGCAGGGCATCAAATTTTGCATTTCAAAATTTTTACTTAATGAAAAATTTGAAGACATATGTAACAGCCCTCGAGGTACAAAAAACTCTTTTTGAACCATATGCTAAACCTAACAGGAAGTCTGCCATTTTGATTTACTTTGGAACATGTTGCCATTTTTTTGGCCATTTCATAGGGGTCTTATTTTAACGAACTCCTCCTACAGAGTTTATCCGATCATCTTCAAACTTGGTGTGATTCATCTTAAGATGTTGACGATGAAAAGTTATTGAAAGCTTTTTATTTCGTCGCACGCTGTTGTCGTGGCATGCACTGTTGGCAAAGGAAAAAAAAATCCTTCTTAATGCAGCGTTCCCAGTTGGACGAAGCAGCTCGAGCTACAAAAATTTGTAGACATATGTACACATTTGTCCACATATATATATTTACATATGCATGTAAAAAAATTATGTCAGGCTAAACTAAATGGTTGATTAGGCCCCACACATTTTCACCTTACCATACCCGGCCCTCTTTGCAAAAGGTTTGAACACTCCTGGCCTAAACCTAGGTGTATACTCAAACTATGCACGCACATAAAGCCTGGAACAAAATGTGTAATTTAGAGGGTTCTTGTTTTGTTTTTTGTATTCCTTATATTTCATGTCATTATACTTGACACACTATTTTTACTACTCACTGAATCAGTTATAAGAACATTTAATTGATACAATCCAATCACATCCTAGAGAATTGAAAACACATTCAATCATGAGGTTGTTAAGACACATTTACTTCTGTAGCACTTAACCACAAACAAGTTGCGACATCCCCTGATCTAACCCTCCAACCGGGCAAGGAAAAACTTTCAGGGGTCATATTTTAACGAACCCCTCCTACAAAATTTATCCGACTGTCTTCAAACTTGGTGTGTTTCATCTTAAGATGTTTAAGATGCAAAGTAATCGAAAGTTTTTTATTTTGTAACACGCTGTTGCCATAGCAATGCATTGTTTGTCAAGTGCTGCTTTTTTTTTTTTTATACACATGAAAACTCATGAAACTTTGCAAACACATCAGACTTGTCATGAACATGAATTTTCAGAGATTTATTGTGCAATTTGCAATAAATAGCGCCCTCTAGACATTTTTATGAAGCATTTCCGATTGTATGATTATGCTAGACCTACAAAAAAGTATTATGTAGCCATTTGCCAAACCAAAGAGGAAGTCCGCTATTTTGATTTTATTTTGGGAATTATACATAATTTTTGGCCTTCTTCATTAAACTTTGCACAGACAAGGCATGGAAAAAACTAACATTTTAAATGGTCCTTGTTCCATGTAACAGTACCCCAACGTGCCAGTACCCTGACGTGCAAGTAACCCAACGTTGTGCTCAATAGCGCCCTCTATGCATTTTTATGGAGCATTTCCAATTGTATGATTCAAGCGATACACAACTAAAGATGACTTGACCTAGATTTGTGAAAACTGGGAGGCATACCTATTAGCTTAAGACCTACAAAAAGTATTCTGTAGCCGTATGCTAAACCTAAAAGGAAGTCCGCCATTTTGAATTTATTTTGGGAATTGCGCACCATATTTTGCGATTATATGATTCAGCTAGATGTGTGAATATTTGGAGGCACACCTATCAGTCTAATACCTACAAAAATTATTTTATAGCCATGTGCCAAACCATTTTGATTTTATTTTGTTAATTGTGCATCATTTTTGGCCTTTCCATGAAACTTTGCAAGCACAAAGCCTGGCAAAAACATTTACAATTTAGACGGTTTCCTATGAAACAGGACCCCAACATGTCAGTACCCCGACGTGCAAGTACCCCAATGTGGCCCAGGTTGCGAGGGCCCTTTATAGCTGCTCGCAGCTCTAGTTATTCTTCTTTTTCTTCTCCGCAAACAATCGCATTTTTGAGACACTAAACGTGAACGAAAACTCACCAAACTTTACACGCACATCAGGCCTGGCGAAAAATTTGATATTTTAAAGTCGCCATACATGATAACAGAAAAATGGCTCTGTAGCGCCACCTACATAGGTTGAACGGATCCCTGTCCCGCTACGATTGTCCTACGGCTACGAAAATTGTGTGGCACCTGTAGCACATCCAGATGAACAAAAACCTCTTTGATAGTTGTACCCTAAAATAGACAAGAAGTGAGATATTAGTATTTAAATGTCCAATTTTGGCCCATTTTTGCACATTTACAGGGGTCATACTTTTGCCCGCTTCTCCTACACGGTTAACCCGATTGACTTCAAACTTGGGATGTACCATCTCAACACCTGGGACAACATCATGGTAAAAAATCTAAAGTTTTCGACATACTATATGACGGCGGTGGGGCATCAAATTTAGAGTTTCAAAACTCTTACTAAACGTAGTATTGCCGGTTGTATGTTTAACCTAGAGCTACGAAAATTGGTACACATATGTAACAGACTATGACGGACAAAAAACTCTTTTTGAACCATGTGCTAAACCTAACAGGAAGTCCACCATTTTGATTTACTTTGGAATGTGTTGCCATTTTTTTGGCCATTTCATAGGGGTCTTATTTTAACGAACTCCTCCTACAGTGTTTATCCGATCATCTTCAAACTTGGTGTGATTCATCTAAAGATGTTGAAGATGAAAAGTTATTGAAAGCTTTTTATTTCGTCGCACGCTGTTGTCGTGGCATGCACTGTTTGCAAAGGGAAAAAAAATCTTCTTAAAGAAGCATTCCCAGTTGTACGAAGCAGCTAGAGCTACGAAAATTTGTAGACATATGTAAGCCCAAGATGTACAAAAATGTCTCTTGGTGACCTGTGCTAAACCCGACAGGAAGTCCCCCAGGGGCCGGGCATCACATTTTGAGCTAAAAAAACTCCTCTTTAACAAAGCATGCCCGGCTGTACGTTTCACCTAGACTTACCAAAATTTGAAGAGGTATGTAACAGCCCTGGAGGTACAAAAAACAGTTTTTGAACCATCTGCTAAACCAAACAGGAAGTCCGCCATTTTGATTTACGTCGGCATTTGTAGCCATTTTTTGTGGCCTTTCTTAGGGGTCATATTTTCACGAACTCCTCGTACAAAATTCATCCGACCGTCTTCAAACTTGGTGTGTTTCATCTTAAGATGTTTAAGATGCAAAGTTATCGAAAGTTTTTTATTTTGTCACATGCTGTTGCCATAGCGATACATTGTTTGCCAAGTAAAGTGCTGCTTCTTTTTTCTCGTCTATACATGTGTGAAAACTCATGAAACTTTGCACACACATCAGACTTGACATGAACATGAATTTTTAGAGATTTCTTGTGCAATTTGCAATAAATCGCGCACTCTATACATTTTTATGGAGCATTTCCGATTGGATGATTCAAGCGCGAAATAACTAAAGATGACTTGACTTGCCCTAGATTTGTGAAAACTCAGAGGCATACCTATTAGTCTAAGACCTACAAAAAGTATTCTGTAGCCGTATGCTAAACCTAAAAGGAAGTCCGCCATTTTGAATTTATTTTGGGAATTGCGCACCATATTTTGCGTTTTGATTAAACTTTGCACACACAAGGCTTGTCAAAAACATTTTAGATGGTCCTTGTCCTATTTGACAGTACCCCAACGTGCCAGTACCCCGACGTGCAAGTACCCCAACGTGGCCCGAGTTGCGAGGGCCCTTTATAGCTGCTCGCAGCTCTAGTTATTCTTCTTTTTCTTCTCCGCAAACAATCGCATTTTTGAGACACTAAACGTGAACGAAAACTCACCAAACTTTACACGCACATCAGGCCTGGCGAAAAATTTGATATTTTAAAGTCGCCATACATGATAACAGAAAAATGGCTCTGTAGCGCCACCTACATAGGTTGAACGGATCCCTGTCCCGCTACGATTGTCCTACGGCGACGAAAATTGTGTGGCACCTGTAGCACATCCAGATGAACAAAAACCTCTTTGATAGTTGTACCCTAAAATAGACAGGAAGTGAGATATGAGTATTTAAATGTCCAATTTTGACCCATTTTTGCACATTTACAGGGGTCATACTTTTGCCCGCTTCTCCTACACGGTTAACCCGATTGACTTCAAACTTGGGATGTACCATCTCAACACCTGGGACAACATCATGGTAAAAAATCTAGAGTTTTTGACATACTATATGACGGCGGCGGGGCATCAAATTTAGAGTTTCAAAATTCTTACTTTACGTAGTATTGCCGGTTGTACGTTTAACCTAGAGCTACGAAAATTGGTACACATATGTAACAGACTATGATCTACAAAAAAGTCTGTTGGTGCCATATGCTAAACCCAACAGGAAGTCCGCCAGAGGCGGGGCATCAAATTTTGCGTTTCAAAATTCTTACTTAAAGAAGCATTCCCGGCTGTACGTTTCACCTAGAGTTACCAAAATTTGAAGACATATGTAACAGCCCTCAAGGTACAAAAAACTCTTTTTGAACCATGTGCTAAACCTAACAGAAAGTCCACCATTTTGATTTACTTTGGAACATGTTGCCATTTTTTTGGCCATTTCATAGGGGTCTTATTTTAACAAACTCCTCCTACAGAGTTTATCCCATCATCTTCAAACTTGGTGTGATTCATCTTAAGATGTTGAAGATGAAAAGTTATTGAAAGCTTTTTATTTCGTCGCACGGTGTTGCCGTGGCATGCACTTGTTTGCAAAGGAAAAAAATTCTTCTTAATGAAGAATTCCCAGTTGTACGAAGCAGCTAGAGCTACGAAAATTTGTAGACATATGTAACAGCCCACAATGTACAAAAAAGACTCTTGGTGCTATGTGCTAAACCCAACAGGAAGTCCCCCAGGGGCCGGGCATCACATTTTGAGCTAAAAAAAACTCCTCTTTAACAAAGCATTCCCGGTTGTACGTTTTACCAAGAGTTACCAAAATTTGAAGACATATGTAACAGGCCTCGAGGTACAAAAAACTCTTTTTGAAACATGTGCTAACCCCAACAGGAAGTCCGCCATTTTGATTTACTTTGGAACGTGTTGCCATTTTTTTGGCCATTTCATAGGGGTCTCATTTTAACGAACTCCTCCTACAGAGTTTATCCGATCATCTCCAAACTTGGTGTGATTCATCTTAAGATGTTGACGATGAAAATTTATTGAAAGCTTTTTATTTTGTCGCACGCTGTTGTCGTGGCATGCACTTGTTTGCAAAGGAAAAAAAATCCTTCTTAATGAAGCATTCCCAGTTGTACGAAGCAGCTAGAGCTATGAAAATTTGGAGACATATGTAACAGCCCACGATGTACAAAAAAAAGTCTCTTGGTGCCATGTGCTAAACCCAACAGGAAGTCCCCCAGGGGCCGGGCATCACATTTTGTGCTAAAAAAAACAAACTCCTCTTTAACGAAGCATTCACGGTTGTACGTTTCACCTAGAGCTATGATAATTTGGAGGCATACATAAGAGCCCACGATGTTCAAAAAAGTCTCTTGGAACCAAATGCTAAACCAAACAGGAAGTCTGACATTTTGATTTACTTTGGTATTTGTAGCCACTTTTTGGGGCCTTTTATAGGGGTCATATTTTAACGAACCCCTCCTACAAAATTTGTCCGACTGTCTTCAAACTTGGTGTGTTTCATCTTAAGATGTTTAAGATGCAAAGTAATCGAAAGTTTTTTATTTTGTCACACGCTGTTGCCATAGCAATGCATTGTTTGCCAAGTGCTGCTTTTTTTTTTTATTTATACATGTGTGAAAACTCATGAAACTTTGCAAACACATCAGACTTGTCATGAACATGAATTTTTAGAGATTTATTGTGCAATTTGCAATAAATAGCGCCCTCTAGACATTTTTATGAAGCATTTCCGATTGTATGATTATGCTAGACCTACAAAAAAGTATTATGTAGCCATTTGCCAAACCAAAGAGGAAGTCCGCTATTTTGATTTTATTTTGGGAATTATACATCATTTTTGGCCTTTTTCATTAAACTTTGCACAGACAAGGCATGGAAAAAACTAACATTTTAAATGGTCCTTGTTCCATGTAACAGTACCCCAACGTGCCAGTACCCTGACGTGCAAGGAACCCAACGTTGTGCTCAATAGCGCCCTCTATGCATTTTTATGGAGCATTTCCAATTGTATGATTCAAGCGATACACAACTAAAGATGACTTGACCTAGATTTGTGAAAACTAGGAGGCATACCTATTAGCTTCGCATTTTTGAGACACTAAACATGAACGTAAACTCACCAAATTTTACACACACATCAGGCCTGGCGAAAAATTTGATATTTTAAAGTCGCCATAGATGATAACAGAAAAATGGCTCTGGAGCGCCACCTACATAGGTTAAACGGATCCCTGTCCCGCTATGATTGTCCTACGGCTATGAAAATTGTGTGGCACCTGTAGCACATCCAGATGAACAAAAACCTCTTTGATATGTGTACCCTGAAATAGACAGGAAGTGAGATATGAGTATTTAAATGTCCAACTTTGGCCCATTTTTGCACATTTACAGGGGTCATACTTTTGCCCGCTTCTCCTACACGGTTAACCCGATTGACTTCAAACTTGGGATGTACCATCTCAACACCTGGGACAACATCATGGTAAAAAATCTAGAGTTTTTGACATACTATATGACGGCGGCGGGGCATCAAATTTAGAGTTTAATAATTCTTACTGAACGAAGCATTGCCGGTTGTACGTTTAATCTAGAGCTACGAAAATTGGTAAACATATGTAACAGACTATGACCTACAAAAAACTCTTTTTGAACCATGTGCTAAACCTAACAGGAAGTCCACCATTTTGATTTACTTTGGAATGTGTTGCCATTTTTTTGGCCATTTCATAGGGGTCTTATTTTAACGAACTCCTCCTACAGTGTTTATCCGATCATCTTCAAACTTGGTGTGATTCATCTAAAGATGTTGAAGATGAAAAGTTATTGAAAGCTTTTTATTTCGTCGCACGCTGTTGTCGTGGCATGCACTGTTTGCAAAGGAAAAAAAAATCTTCTTAAAGAAGCATTCCCAGTTGTACGAAGCAGCTAGAGCTACGAAAATTTGTAGACATATGTAACAGCCCAAGATGTACAAAAATGTCTTTTGGTGACCTGTGCTAAACCCGACAGGAAGTCCCCCATCGGCCGGGCATCACATTTTGAGCTAAAAAACTCCTCTTTAACAAAGCATGCCCGGCTGTACGTTTCACCTAGCGCTATGATAATTTGGAGGCATACATAAGAGCCCACGATGTACAAAAAAGTCTCTTAGAACCATATGCTAAACCAAACAGGAAGTCCGGCATTTTGATTTACGCCTTTTTTAGGGGTCACATTTTAACGAACTCCTACGAAATGTATCCGACTGTCTTCCAACTTGGTGTGTTTCATCTTAAGATGTTTAAGATGCAAAGTTATTGAAAGTTTTTTTTTTTTTGTCGCAAGCCGGTCCCATAGCGATGCATTATTTGCCAAGTAAAATGCTGCTTTTTTTTTTTTTTTGTCTAAACGAGCGAAAACTCATGAAACTTTACACACACATCAGACTTGTCATAAACATGAATATTTTAGAGATTTCTTGTGCAATTTGCAATAAATGGCTCAATAGCGCCCTATAGACATTTTTATGAAGCTTTTGGAAATGTATGATTCAGCTAGATTTGTAAAAATTGGGATACCTATCAGCCTAAGACTGACAAAAAAGTTTCTAAAGCCATATGCTAAACCAAACAGGAAGTCTGCCATTTTGATTTACTTTGCTATTTGTAGCCATTTTTGGGGGCCTTTTATAGGCCTCATATTTGCTACAAAACTTATCAGATTGTCTTCATTCTTTGGCGTGTTTCATCTGAAGATATTTAAGATGAAAAGTTATTGAAATTGTTTGTCACGCCTTTGCTCTAGCGATGCATTGTTTGCAAAGAAAAATGCTTCTTTTTTTTTTGAAAGTCTAAACATGAGCGAAAACTCAAAACTTTGCACACAGATCAGACCTCTCAAGAACATGAATATTTTAGAGATTTGTTGTGCAATTTGTAATAAATGGCTCAATAGCGCCCTCTAGACATGTTTTATGAAGTATTTCCGATTATATGATTCAGCTAGTTGTGTGAATATTTGGAGGCACACCTATCAGTCTAATACCTACAAAAATTATTCTATAGCCATGTGCCAAACCATTTTGATTTTATTTTGTTAATTGTGCATCATTTTTGGCCTTTCCATGAAACTTTGCAAGCACAAAGCATGGCAAAAACATTTACAATTTAGACGGTTTCCTATGAAACAGTACCCCAACATGTCAGTACCCCGACGTGCAAGTACCCCAACGTGGCCCAGGTTGCGAGGGCCCTTTATAGCTGCTCGCAGCTCTAGTTGTATTTATTTTTGATAGCCTCTATGGACATTAAAAGCAATATCGTGAATGAAGGATATTCTTAATAACTCCACGGTACATTCTCCAAAAAAAATCCCACACTTGACATGTATGCTTATAATCAAGGCCTGAAGGTATCTCTATGACAACATTCAGTTAATACAGCGCCACCTAGCCCTTGAGGCTTATATAAAAAAATAAAATAAAATACTCCACATACGGTATTTTGTACAAAAAATGTACACTCATTCTAAGTGTGATAACTAAGTCATTTATGAATATTCTTTTAGTTTCCACCACTCAAATTGTTCACTGGCTTCACACCAATCCAAACGTATGTACGTTTCCATTTTGTTTTATTCATTTTTGATTGCCCCTTTGGACAATAAAAGTAACATTGTGCAATGAGTACAACGAGCGATGATGTGTATATACACTTTTACAAAAAATACCAATCAGGGCAACTCATTGCCTAAAAATAAAAAAGGACGCTGATTTTTGCAGGTCTTAACAATCACCAAAACCCGTTGAGCTTGACACACACACTGTCAAAAAAATATTCTACATGTTAACGTTTATTATGCCATTTTCAAAGAAATTTTGCTTCCAATATGCCAGTACCCCAACGTGCCAGTACCCCAACGTGCCAGTACCCCAACGTGCAAGTACCCCAACGTGCAAGGACCCCAACGTGGCCCAGGCTGCGAGGGTCCTTTTTAGCTGCTCGCAGCTCTAGTTTGTTTTTGTTTTTTTAATTCAACACGGTAATCTAACTTCTATCCAAAGCCACATGCCTCCGTGTTGGATGGTAGTTGCTACGGAAGCCCAGCGGCGCCAATCACGGAAGCCCAATGAGAAACATGTGCATTGAAATGAACAGAGCAGTCAAATTGACGGGTAAAGTTGTAATTACTCCTAAATGTTTTTCTATTTTTAATACAATAACATGGCAGTGCAAAAATATATATATATACAGAGAGAGAAAAAGTCAAAAGACCTGGAACATTGTTGATCTATGTAATTAGAGTAACAACAAATCCAATTTTGAGAACAGTCAAAATGACGGCTCTGGGAGATCTAGTGTTTAAGGCTGGATTCGGGTTTGAATTTCTCACGCTCTGTCTGCGGATGTGACGTCATGCGCGCTTTGTAAAAAGGAAGCGTGTAGTTTCATTTTTCAGCCACACATGGCAGTAGTCATTTTAAATTCAATTTCCTGCATTGAGCAGCTTTAATAAAATTATTAGACATCTAGTAAATAACACAATAATAATTATACAATGCTTGCTAAAACTTTCTCAATAATATTCATCTGCAAATGTTTGACAAATGAGCAAACGGTACAGTGGAACTCAAACGTTCAGCATCTACAGTATGTCCTCTTGAAAGTTGATATATGCCACCCACCTGACAACCAATGTAACCAAATTTCCAGCTTCCATGGATGTCGGAAGCAGCAGACATTGGGTAACCAATGCCTGCCACCCCAATGTCGGTAAAGGCCAAGTTGATGATAATAAAATTGGTCGCAGTGCGGAGCTCCTTGAACTTTACAAACATTAGAAGAACGACAATGTTGCTTAATAGACTGATGACACCTGCAAAGAGGAAAGGTTAAAAAAAACAAACAAACTCAGAACTAGTCTTTTTTTTTTTTTTTAATTGTGGGAACACTGTTAATGTTTGGAATTGGAAGAATAATAACAGTCAAGGCGGGAATTTTTAAAATATGTTAATGTTGGAATGGAATGTAGCCGCGAGGGGGCACAAGCCAGTGTCTTCTTGTGCCGGTCCCAAGCCCGGATAAATACAGAGGGTTGTGTCAGGAAGGGCATCCGACGTAAAACTTTGGCCAAACCAAACATGCGCATCAAATATATGACTTCCATACCGGATCGGTCGTGGCCCGGGTTAACAACGACCATCATCGGTGCTGTTGACCTACAGGGTACCGGTGGAAATTGGACTACTGTTGGTCGAAGAAGGAGAGGAGGAAGGTGTGTTCGTAGGAAGAAAGAGAAGAGGAACACCACTAGTGTAGGACTTAAGAGTAGGGACTTTAAATGTTGGGAGTATGACAGGAAAAGGTAGGGAGCTGGTTGACATGATGCAGAGGACGAAGGTGGACATACTGTGTGTTCAGGAGACCAGGTGGAAAGGGAGCAAAGCTAGAAGTTTAGGAGCTGGTTTCAAATTGTTTTTATCATGGGTTAAATAGGAAGAGAAATGGAGTAGGAGTTATCGTGAAGGAGGAGTTTGTTAAGAACGTCCTGGAGGTAAAAAAAAGAGTGTCAGATAGGGTCATGAGCCTGAAGTTAGGAATCAAAGGCGTGGTGATTAACGTTGTTAGTGGGTATGCGCCACAGGTAGGATGTGAGCTGGTGGAGAAGGAGAACTTTTGGTTGGAACTTGATGAAATGATGCAGAGCATCCCTAGAAGTTAGACAATTGTCATTGGTGCAGACTTCAATGGACATGTTGGTGCAGGAAACGGAGGAGATGAGGAGTTGATGGGCAGGTTTGGTATCCAGGAGAGGAACGCAGAAGGACAGCTGGTGGTTGATTTTGCAAAAAGGATGGAAATGGCTGTTGTGAATACTTTCTTCCAGAAGAGGCAGGAACATACGGTGACCTACAAAAGTGGAGGTAGAAGTACACAGGTAGACTACATCTTTTGTAGACGGTGTAATTTGAAGGAGATCAGTGACTGCAAAGTAGTGGTAGGCGAGAGTCTAGCCAGACAGCATAGGATGGTTGTGTGTAGGATGACTCAGGTGGTGAGGAAGACAAAGAGGCCAAGGCCAGAGCCGAAGACGAAATGGTGGAAGTGAAAAAGGAAGAGTGCTGTATGACTTTCAGGAAGGAGTTGAGAAAGGCTCTGGGTGGCGAGGATGTGCTCCCAGATGACTGGACAACTACAGCAAATGTGATCAGGCAGACAGGTAGGACAGTCCTTGGTGTGTCATCTGGAAGGAAAGGAGATAAGGAGACTTGGTGGTGGAATGAGGAGGTGCAGAAGTGGATCCAGAGAAAGAGGTTAGCTAAGAAGTGAGACACAGAGGACTGAAGAAAGTAGAAAGGCGTACGGGGAAATACAGCGTAAGGTGAAAGTAGAAGTGGCAAAGGCCAAACAAGGGGTTGACGATGACTTGTATGCTAGGTTGGACAGTAAGGAGGGAGAGACTGATCTATACAGGCTGGCAAGGCTAAGAGATAGAGATGGGAAGGACGTGCAGCAGGTTAGGGTAATAAAGGATAGGGATGGAAGAGTGTTGACAGATGCCAGCGGTGTGATGGGAAGATGGAAAGAGTACTTTGAAGAGTTGATGAATGAGGAAAATGAGAGAGAACGAAGAGTAGAAGGGGTGACTGTTGTGGACCAGTAAGTAGCAAAGATTAGTAAGGATGAAGTGAGAAGGGCATTGAAGAGGATGAAGAGTGGAAAGGTACTCAGTCCTGATGATATACCTGTGGAGGTATGGAAGTGTCTAGGAGAGGTAGCAGTAGAATTTCTGACTGGGTTGTTCAACAGGATCTTAGATAGTGAGAAAATGCCTGAGGAGTGGAGGAGAAGTGTGCTGGTGCCCATTTTTAAGAACAAGGGAGACGTGCAGAATTGTGGCAACGACAGAGGAATAAAGCTGATGAGCCACACAATGAAACTATGGGAAAGAGTAGTGGAAGCTAGACTGAGGGCAGATGTGAACATTTGTGAGCAGCAGTATGGTTTCATGCCAAAAAAAAAAAAAAAAGTACGACAGATGCAGTATTTGCTTTGAGGATGTTGATTGAGAAGTACAGAGAAGGTCAGAAGGAGCTGCATTGTGTCTTTGTTGACCTGGAGGAAGCTTATGACAGGGTGCCCAGGAAGGAACTGTGGTTTTGTATGAGGATGTCTGGAGTGGCGGAGAAGTATGTTCATGTGGTGCAGGACATGTATGAGGACTGTAAGACAGTGGTGAGGTGTGCTGTAGGTGTGACGGAGGAGTTCAAGGTGGAGGTGGGACTACATCAGGGATCAGCTCTGAGTCCCTTCTTGCAATGGTAATGGACAGGATGACAGATGAGGTTAGACAGGAATCCCCATGGACTATGATGTTTGCAGATGACATAGTGAGCTGTACTGAGAGCAGGGAACAGGTGGAGGAGAAGCTAGAGGCGTGGAGGTTTGCCCTGGAAAGGAGGGGAATGAAGGTTAGCCATAGCAAGACGTATCTGTGTGTGAATGAGAGGGACCCAAGTGGAAGAGTGAGGTTACAAGGAGAAGAGACCAAGAAGGTGGAGGCGTTTAAGTATTTAGGGTCAACAGTCCAGCAATGGAGAGTGTGGATAAGAAGTGAAGAAGCGTGTGCAGGCAGGCTGGAACGGGTGGAGAAAAGTGTCAGGTGTGATGTGATAGAAGAGTTTCAGCTAAAATGAAAGGAAAGGTTTATAAAACTGTGGTGAGACCAGCAATGTTGTTTGGTCTGGAGACAGTGCCACTGAGAAAAAGACAGGAGGCAGAGCTGGAGGTGGCAGAGATGAAGATGCTGAGATTCTCTTTGGGAGTGACCAGGTTGGATTGGATCAGGAATGAGTATATCAGAGGGACAGCACATATTAGAAGCTTTGGAGATAAAGTCAGAGAGGCCAGACTTAGATGGTTTGGACATGTCCAGAGGAGAGATAGTGACTATATTGGAAGAAGGATGCCGAGTTTTCAAATGCCAGGCAGAAGAACGAGAGGAAGACCAAAGAGGAGGTTTGTGGATGTAGTTAAAGAGGACATGAAGGTAGTTGGTGTGAGAGCAGAGGACGCAGAGGACAGTTAGATGGAGGCAACTGATTCGCTGTGGCGACCCCTGAAGGGAAAAGCCGAAAGAAGAAGAAGTTAATGTTGGAATGGAGGAATAAGATGAGAACAGTTTCAAGGGATACTTGACTCATTGAGTCTTTTTTTTAACAGTAAGAAAATATTTTGTCTATAATTAATGTGATAACTATTTATTATAAATTATTTTTCATAAACAATTAATACCTTTAAAAACTGTTTGCCGCTTACTGTCGACTGAATATGACATCAGCTGTGCTGCGGAAACAGGTAACGACCAATCGTCGCTTCATGTGACTTTTGAAAGAGTTTTGAGTATGTTTGAGTTGTAAATTGACTGCTTGGTTTTGGTTTTGTTTGTACTTTGTTTGATGTATGTTGTTTATTGAATTAAAATAAAAAGTATTTCAAAAAAAAAAAAAAAAAAAAGAGCAATCTTGGCTCAGTTTGCTGACCAAACCCAGAAAACAGGTGAGCCATGACTGGTCGTTAACTATTTCCTCAGCACAGGTGATGTCATCTTCAGTCGAGAGCAAGTGGAAAAGTGTGTTTTTAAAGGTATTAATGAAAAAGAATTAAGTTAAGTTAATTCTGGATAAAATATAAACTTTTTACTGCTGAAAATGGTTCAATGAGTCAAGTATTTCTTTAAAATTGGAACAGTTTGAATCAGTAAAAAAGAAAATTAGAGAAGAAAAGCAAAAAAATAATCATTTTGGTGTTTTATTTAGAAATTTAGAAAAATAATTGTGGTCGGTATAAACTCAACAGTTTAATTTTGTTTTATTTTAATGGTATGAATCAGAACAACAAAATGTAGAAATTAGAGGAGAAAAAAAAATCTTAATTTTTTGCTTTTAATTTAAAATGGGGGGGGGGGGGGGGGTGATGCAATAGGGAAACCTGAATAGTTTAAAGTTGGATTGGATCGGCTGTAGAAATTACAGGAGGGAAAAAAAATCTATATACAGTTCTGGGTTTTATTTTGACATTTTGAAAATAATTGTGGGAGGAATAAACTCAACAGTTTAAGTTGGAATAGTTTAAATTGGACCAAAAAAATGGATATTAGGCTATATGAGGAAAGAAAAAGACAGCAAATAATTCTTCTCATTTATTTATTTTTATTTTATTTGGAAATTTTGGAAAAAAAATTTGGTAGGGTATAAGCTGAGCAGTTTCAAATTGGAATGGTTTAAATCAGTCAAAAAATTTAGACATTAGAGGAGAAAAAAAAACAATTATTGGGTTTTACTTTGAAAAAAGTTACGGTAGAGATGAGCTGAAAAGTTTAAACTGTTTGATTTGCTAAAAAAATGTTAAAGCTCGAGAAAAAAAAAAACAGAATAGACATTTTGAACAACAATTAAGGGTGTCATAATTTTTCAATCCATTATTTATATTATTAATAGACACCATTATGTTCGGCTGGATCATGATTGGCTGGTTATGCAAAATAGGTGATCGGCTGTAATGTCCTAATTTTCTTGATCAATCAATGATGTCATTGATCAGCTCAGCAAAATAAAACATTACATGGTATATTCGATGATTATCGATTATTATTATTATTATCGATGTTTTTTTTTAAATTGTTTTAATTATTATTTTTTTCTTTCCTTAACCGAGGTGTACCGACAATTTTATCCATTTTGTGTATTAAACGTATTCTAAGTAAGGCAAAATGGCCATTATTTTTAAGAAAATGTAAACAGGTAACATTCAATTACAGGTACATGTTGCTGCATCAGAAAATGGTGTCAGTGGAATTATGGGGAATTATTCAGGACACAAATTACCCTGGAATTATAATTTTTAAATTTATATTTAAGTATGTATTCAACTAACTGAGTACGGTAGTATTGAACAGATTTCCTTTACTTAGTAAATGGCACTTCATTTATATAGTACTTCCCCACCTTACAAGACCCTCAAAGCGCTTTACATTTTGACTACTCATTCTCCTACGAGAGAATGATGCAGCATCAGGAGAAAGTGGGGGTTGATCTAAAGTAAACAGTTTGTTCTTCCTTACCTGCTGTTATAAGGTATGCAGCCACTATGTTGTGCTCAAGTTGTGAAAAGGAACTCTTTCCTCCATAAGGCATATCGTCACTTGAAACGTTGAGTCCAGTGTCGATTCCCATTCTTGCAAATGTCACTCAAAAAGTAAAGGCAAGTAACAACAAAATAATTTGAAAATAGAGTTCCCCAAATTTCAGAATGTTGCTCTTCTCGTCTGCTTATTGTATTGCAATATGTGGGAGATCTATGTACAAGGATGAGGCAGAGAGGATTATTACATACCACTGTTCCTTTTGTTGCCACGTAACGGGAAGCAGTCTCATGGGCAGCAAGCAGGGTTCTGCTTGAGACGATTACAGCTCACGTGGAATTTTCTTGCAAACGAGGCTTTAGCCATTAAGCTTTGCCATTACGAAACAAATGCAAAACACCATTTTTAAATACATACTACAACACAAGAATATAAAATTGATTCCAATCCACCCAACTTTTAATTTATAGAAAATGACGTTTTAATGGACAAACCACAGCAGGTGTTTTAAAACAATTTTAAAATCAGTCAACTGTTTTCAAACTCAGGGACACCACAAGGTTACGTTTTGGGGAGAGGGAAGTCTGGGCTTACCTGCTAAAGCTGCTGCCCCCACGACCTGACCCCGGATTTAGCGGAAGATAATGGATGTTTTTTTGTTTGTTTTTTCCTTTCTTTTGTGATCTCATTATTATTCATTCGGCAGCATTCCCAAGTCAACATGTCATCATAATCGCTCTCTTTGAGTGTGTGTGCGTGTGAGTTTGTGCTCTGTAGTTCACCTGAAATCCTTCACCTTAAATTAACCAGATACTTCAGAGTTCCACCAAAGTCGTCAAGTTGTCAAGAGACCGGAGGAAGGAACAAAGGAAGGAAAGATCAAGCAAAGTGAAATCCAACACCAACCAGTCATCACCCTCCACCCATAAAGTTACAAATGCAGAATCTTTCACCAACCCCAGATACATCTGCATTCCGACAGGATTAGGGAGTCAGAGGAACGACTAAAGGAAGGATGGAGGGATACATATCGTGAAGGATAGACAAGGCTACGTTTTAACCCCCAATTTGTTCTCTCTTGCACCAATTGTCATGTCTGGGGTCACGCCAGGGTTAAGTTTGAGTTCACGACCTGTTAAGTTGGGTTCACGACCGTGAGGTCAAGTGTCTGTTTTATACTGATATGACAAATGTCTGTTTTGATGTAACCATCATATAATCATCATCTAGTTTCAACTAGTTTTAGGCTATGTGATGTCAATCTTTAATCCTTTAGGTGATGTCCGGACCTATGTGATGTTGTCCTTTAGTCCTTTACTTGCTACAGCCAATCAGATCAATTCACTGTCTGTAGGTGCAGTCTAAGAATTGTGTGTGTTTTGCCGGATTATTGCTTTCTGTCCCTCTGTGCAACTCTCTTTGTTTCTCGTCCAGTCAAGTTTGTTCTACTCCTCTGGATGTGAATAAATAGTTAAAAACTTCTTTGTGTCTGCGCTTTAGGATCCAACCTCCAGCACATGACACCAATAGCATCACTGGTAGCAGGGAGGGAATGAGTGAGCTATGACCATAAGGAAAATATGGAGGCTCTCAGCAAGTACCACAGACAGTCGATAAACTGGTCACGCCTTTGAATGAGAAATTACTGAAACTGAACTTGGCAAAAACAAAAGAGTTGTGCTATATGTTCAGAGACATCTCAATGTTTTGAACATTTGCTTAATTGGGGAGATCAAATTGAACAGGTGGAGTATTTTCAGTATCTGAGTACACACGATTTATTCAGCCTCGACCCATCAGACACGAGGTATAAAGTCTGGCTGGCTGGCTGACTCAAAATGGCCCCTTACAGAAAAATAGTAGTAGTAGTAATATTAGTTGTGCCATTTTTGGAGGTGCTTCAACGGAACAATAGCACATATATATATATATATATATATATATATATATATATATATATATATATATATATATATATATATATATATATATATATATATATATATATGTGCTATTGTTCCGTATATATATATATATATATATATATATATATATATATATATATATATATATATATATATATATATATATATATGTGCTATTGTTCCGTATATATATATATATATATATATATATATATATATATATATATATATATATATATATGTGCTATTGTTCCGTATATATATATATATATATGTGCTATTGTTCCGTATATATATATATATATATATATATATATATATATATATATATATATATACATATATATATATATATATATATATATATATATATATATATATATACGAACAATACACACACACACGCACACACAGTGTTTTAAGTTGGCCGGAACGCGCCGGTACGGAAGTCTGGCACTTCTAAAAATTTCACATGAGCGTTCAGGTACTTCTCACCGTGCAAAGAACGTACTATCAGCGTTCCGGTACGCTCGACAATGCATGTTTTTATCTCCCAAAGCTATTCCGGCGAGCGCCGCAAATCCACGGACTTACATATAGTATGGAAGTCCTTCGCTCATCACATTAACATGCGCACGCATAATCCAGACGTTTTACAGATCTCTGCTTTGTTAGAGAAGCGCACCTTACGTCATTCAAGTCCGCCGCTGTAACCGTGATGTTGGCGAACCCGAATGCGTGTGTTTAACATATAGTTCTTGAGTTAAGAATGTAAATTCATCCAATATCAGAAAAGGTGTTTTACTGAACCCAAAACGCTTTATTTGTGTCTCAAAAACAACACAATCTTACGTGGCTGGTAATGGCTAAAACAGCACACATGCGGACGTTACTATAGTACTAGAGATAGACCGATAATCGGTCGGGCCGATAATCGGGGCCGATATTTGACATATTGGTACATATCGGTATCGGTCTGTTTTATTAATCTGACGGCCGATATGAGCGATCCATTTAAAACTCCGTCTTTTTCGCTTCGAATGCAGCCCAGAGCGTCTCTGTCTGTTATGGAGTCCAACTCCAGCAATGTAACGCCCATAGCAGCATTTGATTGGTTAGCTGTGCAAGAGCCAGAACCAATCAGTAGTGTATGCCTGTATCACAGTAGCCAGTCACACACGCACCCACGGACACAACGCGACAGACACATGATTCGAAGGTAAGTTAAAAGAGAAGAGACTCCGCCGATCGTTTCACCATGATAAGCTAAACACATTGAATTATGTTGTGTATTAAATGCACTATATGAATGGAGCTGCATTGCCTTGCATTGAATCCCCGCTAGCTAACAGCGGTGTGTTCAGCTTAGCATGTAGGCTAACACCCAGTAGCTAATTCCCTACTTGAACTACTCGGGGAGGGAATCACACACATTTTCACTTAATTAAGTAAATAATGTTTGTTAGAAAGGTTCCAAATATTAACAGTTGTCATTATTATATTGTCTAGTTCCATGTTAAGAGTAGAGTAACGTCATTATATTTACCTCTCGTGACGCACACATTACATTCTGGGTCACGTCCACTACTTGTTGTGTGGACTTACCAGCTGCCCCAACGAGATAGACGCCCGCCACGTCGCATGACCTATGATCAACTTGGTGTCCCTTCCTGCTACAGTATACGACCATCACCACCACTACTGCCTGTTTACCCTACTCCAAGACTATACCAAGGGTTGACGCACTTTCAGCCTTATTACTTTCAGCCACGCTTTATGCATGGGCTTCTACAGACCTAACCCTCGCCAGCTGTGAATGACTGTCTACGGAGTGATTGGGCAGTAGTGTTTGAGATGTGTAATTTAATGTCGTGACGACATTTGTTTTGCGGGGGAGAGTGTGACATGTTAGAACACAGGATGACAAATAGAACACAGGATGACAAATTTAGAATTGTAATATGAAGGAAATCTATTAAGATTACAAGGAAAATGTAAATATTGTTGAGCATACAACCATTTAAAATGCTTTTAAAAAAAGCATCATTTATTTTATTGTAATAGTTTTTGTTTAGTAAATTGGTGATGGTGTTTTCGGGGATCCAACCACCGTCTCTGATCGAGCGATCTGAGATCGATTGTTTGGGTCTCCATACACCTAGCAGGCGACAGAGGGAGAACTTCCTCACACAGTAAATGTTTGCTGAGGAAGCAACATCAATCACTGTTGTGATCATTTCTCCCTGTTTTCAGGTATGTGTTGGGCTAGAAAGTTAATTTAAGTTGTTAGCCTTTAACTCGAGTTCATGGTTCTGAGTGTAGTATCGAATACTGTGTGGATATATTTGCTTGAGTTATGTTTTGTCGAGTAAAATGTGTGTGAATGTGCGAGTACTGCTCGTTGATATCGTGCAGCTCTTGCGTAGCGTCGTTGCCATATAAGGGCGTGTGTATGTGTGTGTGTTTGCGCGTGCTTACGTGCGTCTGTTATGGGTCTTTCCATTGTCAGCTAAATGTGGGTCATTTAACTGTTGTAATGCAAGCTTAAGATGTATGTATTAATGATGATACATTGAATACTAGATCTAATTCAATTGAAGTGAATGTGTAACAGTATTTTTTTTGTCTTATTGAGCAGAAACATCTTAGTTATTAAGAGAAAAATGTGTTTACCAAAATTGTATAATTTCATTTCATAGAGATGTCTGTAAGAGACTGGATTTTCTGTTTATTTGAATGTTCTGTAAATTTTCCTCACACAGTAAATGTTTGCTGAGGAAGCAACATCAATCACTGTTGTGATCATTTCTCCCTGTTTTCAGCCATTTCAGGGTATAACATTTTGGAGGTACCGCTGGGATTGCTGTTCAGATGTCCGGTGTCCAATATCTGTTCGCTGAATTCTGAACAAGCTAAATCCCTTCATACTACAACCCAGGCAGATTGCAGAAGAAAAGTCTTGCTGCTAAGGAGCGCTGGAGACTGGTGGGTCACCATACCTGTCAACTGAGGCCAATTAGAGATCATCAGAGGAATAGTAAGATCTTCCAGTTCCGCTTTGACTCCTGTGCAGCCAACGGACCTCCTGCACTGCTTGCATGATGGAAGAGCTACAAGAAGAGGTACTAGGAATGTTGCACACGCTGACCAAAGATGAACTACTGGACATATGTGATTTTCTCAACATTTCCGGAAATATCAAACGGAAAATGCGCATATCATTAGTGACTCACATTATGAAGCATATTGAAAGAGAGGAATTAGGTAAGCTAGAGGATGAAGGCATGTCCGAATTATTGCTATTGAGGGACAAAATTTCACTCTTCAAGCATGACATTGAAAATGACCTGGTACAAACTTCACATTGTCCAGAAACAGGAGGAACTGAAACAGAAACAGCGCTAGGAGCTACAAGTACCAGCGTGCGACACGGATTAGAAATCAAGCAGAATGCGACAGTTAAGGATGTTGTGCCCCAGCCCCAAAACACCCTGGGTTCTCAAGTGAGCATTCCGCCCCCCACCAATATTCAATCTCAGCTAAGCTGGCGCAAGGACTTCAAAATTTCTGGTCAAATAGGTGAACCAGGCCAGCGAGATAAACTGACATTCTCCAGTCTTGCTCATCAAATTGAGAATGGGTTGACTAGAGGGTATCCCGAGATAGAAATAGTTGATGCTGTTATAAGAGCTATCTCCCCCGGGATGCAGTTACGCAGCTACTTGGAGGGAAAATTTAATTTAACTCTCCCTACACTGAGATGCATTCTGCGTTCTCATTTTCAGGAAAGAAGTGCCACAGAGCTTTACAAACAGCTAGCTTCAGAAGTTCAAAATAGTAAGGAGACTCCTCAAAGCTTCCTAATGCGAGTTTTTGATCTGAGGCAGAAAGTACTATTTGCATCTCAAGAGTCAGAATCAGGACTGCAGTATGATCCAGGTTTAGTTCAGAGTATGTGTCTGCACACAGTACTCACTGGTCTCCAGAATGACAGTGTTAGGATTGACATGCAGCCCCTCTTGCAAGACGCTGGAACGTCGGATGAGCTTTTATTGGAGAGGCTCAATGTGGCATGTGCTAATGAAATGGAAAGGAGGAATAAAAAGAAGTTTAGCACCCCACAGGCAGCAACACATGTAAACGTTGTCCAGTCAGAAGATCCGGCACCGGCAAAGTGCCCTGTGAAGGACGTTAAGCCAAAAGTACCTCCTGAAGTGCTAGCAGAGTTAGCTGAACTCAAGACAGGTGTTGCATCCCTTCAAGTTCTCAGTACAGAAATCGCTCAGATTAAGGAGACACTGCAACAGCCCATGTTTCAGCCACAGCCCTATGTCCCACCTTCAGTGAGTAGACCAGTTATAGAGTCCCAACCGCCTATGGCACAACAACACTATTATTACAGCCAACCCCTAACAGCCACTCAAATGCCGCCCCAGCGTTCACCCCGCTGGAATACAAACCGTCCGGCTTACATCTCAAGGAGGTGTTTTGCCTGCCAGCAAGTAGGGCCAGAGGTACGTTGCACACATTGCTACCGATGCGGAAGTGGAGAACACTTCCAAGCTGGATGTAAAATCAGGGGAGTCAGGCCATCGAGAGAGACCCCTTTAAACGATTAGTGGTTACCCCTGAGGGACAAGTGTTAACCATGGCCGGCAAAAAGTCCCAAATATGTGCAAATTGTGGCAGTGGAGATTATCAGGGAGAGCTAAAACAATGTTCATCCTGCAAAGAGACACTTTATTGTTCTAAAGGTTGCCAAAAACAACACTGGGCTGAACATAAGCAAAAATGCACTTACCTGCAAGCTGGCAGCAACTCAAAAAAACACACTAACAAAGACAAAAACAGCCTCTACCTGCCATTCCTTGTTCCAATGCGTAACCGCCATAAAGTCACCTCCCTAGTGGGAAGGCAGTGTCTTGTGCAATGCTACCTAAATGAACATGAAACCCAAGCATTGTGGGATTCAGGCTCCCAGGTGTCAATTATTGACGAAAGATGGAAAGAAAACTTTGCGCCCGAAGCGAAACTGAGAGATGTTTCAGAAATTTTAGATTCACCTGAAGATCTGACATTGACTGCAGCAAATGGAACTGAAATGCCTTATGTGGGATGGATTGAGACAACTTTTCGCCTAATTTCAGAAGCAGACCCAGAAAAAGAACTGACCATTCCAGTACTTGTGACAAGAGGTTGTCACCTGTCCCATCCCATTATTGGATTTAATGTCATTGAACACATTCTGACACATACCGAAAAGAATAAACAGTATGTTACTGTGAGAAAAGCCTTCCCAAGTCTAAAAAGAAACAAAGTGAGAGCGTTCATACAGGCTGTTAGTGCAGAGCAGGCAGATGAATATGCAGTGAAAACAAAGAAAGACAAAGTTTCAGTGCCAAAGCACACCTGCATGTCGATTGAGTGTCGAGTAGCTGCACAGCCCTGAAGACATGACTATGCTCTTTCAGTCAGACGTGAACCCCCAGTGGCAAGATGGTCTGGAATTTGACGACACCTTGGTCAATGTCAGGAAAGGCGTTTTCCCACACATTACAATTGATGTCTCTAACCCTACTGATCATGACATTCTGTTACCAGGGCGCACGGTAATTGGCACAGTACAAACCATCATGACTGTATTTCCTGCTGAGATTTTCCAACAAGCTACAAAACCAGTTACGGCGAGTCTCACCAGTATTCATACACCATCTAACTGTTCACCTGAACAATGGGATCCCCCAGTAGATCTTAGCCATCTGCCCGAAGACAAGAAGCAGGTAGTCAAAGAGCTGCTCAGGGAAGAGTGTCACTCCTTCTCAAGGTCAGACAATGATATTGGCTGTATTGACGGATTGCAAATGACCATTTCTCTCAAAGATCCTGAGCCAGTCAAACGCAAGTACATGTCAGTGCCTCGGCCGCTGTATCAGGAGATGAAGGGTTACCTCCATGACCTGATAGCTCAAGGCTGGGTAAGGAAGTCAAATTCTTCATTTTCCTCACCTATTGTGTGTGTCAGAAAAAAAGATGGCACCCTACGGTTGTGTATAGATTATAGAGACCTTAACCGAAAGACACATCCCGATTGCCAGCCAATCCCTCGAGTCCAAGACATCATGGACAGCTTGGGTGGTAATTCTTGGTTCTCCCTCCTCGACCAGGGGAAAGCTTACCATCAGGGATTTATTTCTGAAGAAAGTAGACCACTGACAGCATTTGTTACGCCATGGGGACTTTATGAGTGGATTCGCATCCCCTTTGGCCTCATGAATGCACCTGCAGCATTCCAGCGTTGCATGGAAAACTGTCTGGAAGGACTCCGGGATAACATCTGCATCCCTTATTTGGATGACATACTGGTTTTCAGTGGAACCTTTGAAGAGCATGTAGCTAATGTGAGACAAGTACTCACGCGCCTCAGAGAATATGGCATCAAGCTCAAACCAAGTAAGTGTGCTCTTTTCAAACCGGAGGTTCGTTACTTGGGCAGAATAGTCTCCGCAGAGGGTAGCAGAGTAGATCCAGCAGATTTTGAAGCCGTTCGATCCTTGAAAGACATCAAACCCCGCACTGTTGGCCAGCTGAGAAAGATTCTTGGTCTACTCACATATTACAGACAATACATCAAAGATTTCTCCAGGAGAGCTAGTTGTCTGTATGACCTTCTGAAAGCAGAACCAAATAATGCTCATGAAAAAGCAGACAAAGTAAAGAGAAAGCAAGCTAGCCATGTCGTTCCCTCGAATAAGCAAATTATGTGGACTGATCAGCACCAGCAGACACTTGAACAGCTAATTGATTGTCTACTTAACCCGCCAGTGTTAGGTTTTCCAGATTTCACTCAGCCATTCATTGTACACACTGATGCTTCACACCACGGGTTAGGTGCAGTGCTGTGTCAGAAGCAGAATGGTAAGCTTAGAGTCATTGCCTATGGCTCCCGCACATTAACAGCAGCTGAGAAGAACTACCACTACCATGCGGGCAAGCTAGAATTTCTGGCCTTAAAATGGGCAATCACTGACAAATTTCGCGACTATTTGTTCTATGCTCCTTCGTTCACTGTGTATAGCGACAACAACCCGCTCACGTATGTCCTGTCTACTGCAAAGCTGAATGCCACCACTTCCAGGTGGGTTGCAGAGTTGGCTGATTTTCATTTTACAATAAAGTACAGGCCAGGGAAAGAGAACAGTGACGCAGATGCTTTGTCAAGGATGCCGCTGGAGTTGTTGATGGAAGAATGCTCACAGGAGCTACCACCTGATGCCATCATTGCCACGATCCAAGCAGTTGGGGTACAGGAAACACCGTTTTTGAACTTACATTTCCCACCGATATGTTTGTCAGTCTCTGTTGCAAATGTGACGGCCACAGAATCAATCAGTCCCATACCCAAAGAACAGCTGAGAAAAGCACAAGAGTCTGACCCATTCATCCGGCCTGTACTCGACTCTAAACAATCAGGTCACAAGCCAGTGGCGGAGGAGTTGAAGTTACTCAACCCAAAAACGAAATGCCTGTTCAGGGAGTGGGAGAAATTGTTGGTAGACAGAGAAGGGATTCTGTATAGAAATACTACAGCCCGTAAACAACTGGTCCTACCTGAACAATACAAAATAAGGGTACTAAAGGAGCTACACAATAACATGGGACACCAGGGTGTCGATCGTACTGTATCATTGGTGCGAGACCGCTTCTTCTGGCCATATATGCAGTCTGACATTGAGCACTATGTGACTAAAGCCTGCCACTGTCTCAAACAGAAAAAACCTTGCTGTGAACCAAAAGCTCCACTGACAAATATCGTGACAACACAGCCCTTCGAGCTGGTATGTATCGATTTTCTTCATCTTGATCGATGTAAAGGAGGATATGAATACATTCTTGTCATTGTGGACCACTTCACACGCTTTGTCCAAGCATATGCCACCACCACGAAGTCAGGAAGAACTGCTGCAAATCTTATTTTCAATGACTTTGCCTTGAAGTTTGGGTTCCCCTCACGCATCCACCATGATCAAGGGGGTGAATTTGAAAATCAGTTGTTTGAGCAGTTGAAGAAACTGAGTGGCACTGCAGGGTCCAGAACAACACCCTATCACCCGATGGGAAATGGTCAAGTGGAACGCATGAACAGAACATTGCTGCAAATGCTTCGGACTCTTACTGAGACACAGAAAACAAACTGGAAGGAATCTCTGAACAAGCTTGTGTATGCCTACAACTGTACCCGTTGTGATGTGACAGGCTATTCCCCATTTTACCTTCTATTTGGGAGATCACCGAGGCTTCCAGTTGACATGCTCTTTGGACTGTGGGCAGAATCGGATACAAATAGCCAACGGGAGTATGTGGAGAAATGGAGGCGTGGTATGGAGGAGGCATACATCATTGCAATGAGAGTGCCCAGAAAGCGGCAGAACGGAGTAAGAGACACTATGATGCAAAGGTCAGAAGCTCAGTGCTACAACCTGGTGAACGTGTTCTGATCAAAAACCTGACACCAAGGGGAGGACCAGGAAAACTCCGTGATTTCTGGGAGGATACAGTTCACACAGTGGTGAGACAGATGGGATCCGATCTGCCAATTTATGAAGTCAGGCCAGAAAAAGGTAAAGGTCGTTCCAGGGTTCTGCATAGAAATTTGCTTATGTCTTGTGACCATTTACCTTTTGAGACACAACCAGAGATGCAACAAACAAAGAAAGGCGTGAAGAGAGGAAGACGTCATTCTGGATCTCAACCTCAAGAGTCTGATGAAGGGAGTGAAGATGAATATGACATTCATTATGAGACTGTTCAAGTCCCTTCGCCAGCTGTGTTTAATGACACATGTGCCGTCCGAGAAATGGAGTCAGAACACAGATCTCAGGAAATTGGTCAAAAGGCTGAACTTGCAGTTCCTGAGTCCATTCTAGCACAGCCACAAAGTCGTGTAAGAGAGCTGGACACGTCTTTGGACAGTCTGCCTGATGAAGGGGCAAGTGTCTCCGTTGGACATCCGTCTGATGATCACTTGTCAGATACATCTCCATCAACTGTCTTGGATGTGCCTGGAGTGTGGACTTACCAGCTGCCCCAACGAGATAGACGCCCGCCACGTCGCATGACCTATGATCAACTTGGTGTCCCTTCCTTCTACAGTATACGACCATCACCACCACTACTGCCTGTTTACCCTACTCCAAGACTATACCAAGGGTTGACGCACTTTCAGCCTTATTACTTTCAGCCACGCTTTATGCATGGGCTTCTACAGACCTAACCCTCGCCAGCTGTGAATGACTGTCTACGGAGTGATTGGGCAGTAGTGTTTGAGATGTGTAATTTAATGTCGTGACGACATTTGTTTTGCGGGGGAGAGTGTGACATGTTAGAACACAGGATGACAAATAGAACACAGGATGACAAATTTAGAATTGTAATATGAAGGAAATCTATTAAGATTAAAAGGAAAATGTAAATATTGTTGAGCATACAACCATTTAAAATGCTTTTAAAAAAAGCATAATTTATTTTATTGTAATAGTTTTTGTTTAGTAAATTGGTGATGGTGTTTTCGGGGATCCAACCACCGTCTCTGATCGAGCGATCTGAGATCGATTGTTTGGGTCTCCATACACCTAGCAGGCGACAGAGGGAGAACTTCCTCACACAGTAAATGTTTGCTGAGGAAGCAACATCAATCACTGTTGTGATCATTTCTCCCTGTTTTCAGGTATGTGTTGGGCTAGAAAGTTAATTTAAGTTGTTAGCCTTTAACTCGAGTTCATGGTTCTGAGTGTAGTATCGAATACTGTGTGGATATATTTGCTTGAGTTATGTTTTGTCGAGTAAAATGTGTGTGAATGTGCGAGTACTGCTCGTTGATATCGTGCAGCTCTTGCGTAGCGTCGTTGCCATATAAGGGCGTGTGTATGTGTGTGTGTTTGCGCGTGCTTACGTGCGTCTGTTATGGGTCTTTCCATTGTCAGCTAAATGTGGGTCATTTAACTGTTGTAATGCAAGCTTAAGATGTATGTATTAATGATGATACATTGAATACTAGATCTAATTCAATTGAAGTGAATGTGTAACAGTATTTTTTTGTCTTATTGAGCAGAAACATCTTAGTTATTAAGAGAAAAATGTGTTTACCAAAATTGTATAATTTCATTTCATAGAGATGTCTGTAAGAGACTGGATTTTCTGTTTATTTGAATGTTCTGTAAATTTTCCTCACACAGTAAATGTTTGCTGAGGAAGCAACATCAATCACTGTTGTGATAATTTCTCCCTGTTTTCAGCCATTTCAGGGTATAACAGTTGCATAGCGGTTATTATGCAGTGAGATGCCACAGTGACACTAAATAGCGTTTAGTTACTTTATATTGTGTTTATTTGTCGCACTGGTTTGCCATTGTGTGCCTTAAGCTTCGACGTCGATTTGATTGACAGCTCGTTGTGCACCTCGTTAAAGTCCGCTCCGTAACTAATTAAGTGTCTCAAACACCGTTTAACCACACGAACGTGTTCTCTTCCGTATGTTTGGCATTAGTAGAGAAGTGCACTAAAGTATAGTGTGCTTATTTGCTCGTTTTGTCTCTCTTTTCACGTCATGTCTGCTGTCAGTTGGGACATTATGCTCTCAATGGATGCCACTAATATGTAACATCAACGGCCGTAGTCGGCTGCAATTAATGTTCAGTGATGTAATTTCGTTACGTGCCTCATACTTTGAATAATGAGCTCATGTTTGGTGTGTTGTATAACTTTCTCGTGTGTTAGTAACTATTCATGTGGACAGCTAAGATAGTGCTTGTTAATGTGAATTAGCAATGTTGCAGCCCAGTTATTATTTAGACAAGTACATCTGCGCCATTAAGTGATACAGTACAGTACAGTAGTGAGAGAATAGTGGGCCCATATACACACACGTGTCTATAAGTGTAAAACCCATTAAACAGCAGAAAGTGGCAGCGGTCCACCGCAACAATGTCTGTTTAACCAAGTTATTCTTACTATTATTATAACCAATTTATTTTACTCTACCTTTTTCTGCGTTGATTGGTGCATCCTAAGTGGCAGTAAACTACATGATGAAGTGTCTTTTGACAGTTCTCTTGTAGAGAGGAATAGCATGATATTGCTGTTCTCGATTTAAGATCCTCAGCTTATCAAAACTGTCTATATGGTAACAATAACAATAATTATAATAAGGTCTACAAGAACTGTATGGTGTTCAGGGATGAATAGTTTTTCTCATGGAATTTTTTTTATTTTTTTTGCTGTAGTAATAAGTAATGCCACAGCTGATGCACATTTTGAATGACAGGGTTCCTCCTATTACTTCAAAATATAAAAATATAACATTTATAGAATAAAACTACAAGTATCCCAAATGCTATAAAAGGTAATGTCACATTGGCCCCCACATTTAACTCCCCCCGCCACCAACGTCTTATTGCAGATAGAAGGATGTAAAATGAAAAGTGCAGTGTGAGAATCCATTGTAAAGAACGGTTAGGGTTTGCATTATTCAAAAATTTGGTGCCAACATTTTAACTTTTACTGCAAATGAATATCGGCTTCAAATATCGGTTATCTGCCTCCTTGACTACCGATAATCGGAATCGGTATCGGCCCTGAAAAAAAGCATATCGGTCTATCTCCTAGCCGTGCTTTACGGCAGGTCGGACTACTGTCATAAAGTCCAGTTGCACATAGTCCTCATATGGCAAAGAAAATTAAATAAAAACGCTACCATGCTGTCCCAGCTCAAAGCTTCAAAAAGACTACGGTCAGACGGTGGATTCGCAGGCTGGTACAGCACGGACGTAAAAATAAACGGCTGCTCATGCTTTAGCGAGAAGTGAAGCCATCTTGCGTTGCCACACCTATATGACCTACTGTAAGTTGAACACATTATTGACTTTTTCGCTGCGTACTTTTCACGTTATTTTCTTCTTTTATTAGGAAAATACCACTGTGTGTGGCGTAGGGTTGTACCAATAAGTATAAAATACGTGTGGGAGAAGTTCTAAATTGAGATTTTATTTTATTTTATTTTATTTTATTTTTTTTAAGAGCTCAGAATTGTTCATTCGGGAGTCTTACCGATTAAATGTCTTATCATCATTGCTCTTTTTTTTTTTTTTTTTTTTTGTGTGTATGTGTGCGTGCGTTTGCGTGCGTGCGTTTGCGTGCGTGCGCATGCGTGCAAATACGTATAAATTTATACTCATTAATTCACCTAAAACCTTATAAATATCCCATTACCCTTCGCCTTAACCAGGTACTTCAGAGTCTTGCCAGAGTCGTGAGGTTCAAATGGTCAGGAGACCAGAGAAAACGTCAGAAAAAATAAAGAGAAAAGAAAGATAAATCAAAGTGAAATCCAGCACCGACCAAACACTTCCTGCCTTCCCTATGGTTACAAAATCAAAGTCTTACGCCAACCCCGGAAGCCTCTAAATTCCAACAAATTAACGAGATCTCAAGAGACCAGAGGAAAAACTAAAGAGAGGAAGGAGGGAAGGATCGATGAGGCAGAGTGAGATCCATAGAAGCCACTACATCCAATCCATCAAAGTGAAATCCAGCACCAACCAAACGCCTCCTGCGTAGTTACAAAACCACAGTCTTATGCCAACCCCAGAAACCTCAAACTTCCAATAAATTGAGATCTCAAGTGACCAGAGGAAAAACTAAAGAGAGGAAGGAGGGAAGGATAGATAAAGCAAAGTGAGATCCACAGACACCAGCACCCACTGATTCAAGGGGCTGTGGGAGGGAGAGGCAAATTCTGTTTGAGTTTCAGTAGATGCTGGTGCGATGGATCTGGCATGCATAAGGACCACCACCAAAGAAAGAAGCCGTCAACCACGGTCCAGCAAAGCGAGCACCGCCCCCCCCCCCCCCCCCCCTGGAATCCCCAGGCCGCGGCAGCACCAAGGCCACCCCCACGCCACCCGAGCAGACACCGGTCGGCGAGCCGACCCAGACGCCCGGAACACCCCCGCCCCAGCCCCGGCCCACACCCCCGAGCCCAAGGCCGCAGAACGTGGCCCGGCGGGTCCCCACAGCGCCCCACCGGTCCCCGGCCCCCATCCCCCCACGACCCCCCCACACCCCACCCAAACCCGCCACCCGCCACGACCCAGGCCCCGCCACCCCCGGCCCCCAAACCCCCGAACACACCCCGACCCCCAACTCCCAACCCCCCACCCACCCATACCTCCACCCCCCCCAAACAAGCCGCCCCCCCCCCCCCCCCCGACCGCCGCCAACCCGCGAGCCCACCCCCGGAAACCGGCACCTGGCAGCAGCGCAGAGAGGGAAGACGTGCCAACCCCACCTCCAGCCGTGCGAAAGGAACACAGAGGCGGGAGGGGGGAAGCAGAGGAGGAAGCACCGGGGGAGAGGCGGAACACCAGAACACCGAGCCCGGTGGGAAGAGGCCCCGGTCGTCACGCCAGCGTTTGAGATTTCATCAGTAGAGAATCTGAATATAAATTTTCTCTCATACGATATTTTTCCGAGTGCTACTCAGATTGGTCTGCATCATTCAGAACCAGTGATCAGAAACATCAACAACAAAATGGAAAGCAAAGCACTTAAGAAAAAAGAAAAAAAATTGGTGTGAAATGTAAACCTAACTTCTGAAAGTCCCTCACAATACTGAGGTAATACTCTAAATTAAGTTCTTCCTTGCTCTCATTATCCCATACAGGGATCCTGGCGTAAAACACCCACTTATGTGTGTTTTCTGTGTTTGTGTTTGTTAGGGGGGTTTACATATACATATATATATATATATATATATATATATATGTATAAAAGAAATATAAATATAAAGAAACCCAAAAGACATTGTTTTCCAGACTATTTTATTCATCTCGCCTAACTGCTGAAAATTCCACAACAATTCAAAACGGAAAACACCAAGTACATGAAATAGTTGCAAATCATATGGGTAGAAGATAGAAAAGGTCTGCGGATAGAGCTGCTACAAGGTAAAAGTAATTTTAAAAGTTAAATCGTTACTGTGCCCCTCTGTAGTTGGAACACACCCTCCGGTCCCCCTTCTTAAAAAGGGGGACCACCACCCCGGTCTGCCAATCCAGAGGCACTGTCCCCGATGTCCACGCGATGTTGTAGAGGCGTGTCAACCACGACAGCCCCACAACATCCAGAGTCTTTAGGAACTCCGGGCGGATCTCATCCACCCCCGGGGCCCTGCCACCGAGGAACTTTCTAACCACCTCAGTGACTTCGACCCCAGAGATAGGAGAGCCCACCCCAGAGTCCCCAGACTCTGCTTCCTCAAAGGAAGACGTGTCGGTTGAATTGAGGAGGTCTTCGAAGTATTCCCCCCACCGATTCATGACGTCCCGAGTCGAGGTCAGCAGCACCCCATCCCCACTGTACACAGTGTTAATCGTGCACTGCTTTCCTCTCCTGAGACGCCGGATGGTGGACCAGAATTTCCTTTAAGCCGTCCGGAAGTCGTTCTCCATGGCCTCACCGAACTCCTCCCATGTCCGAGTTTTTACCTCAGCAACCGTCGAAGCCGTGTTCCGCTTGGCCAGCCGGTACCTGTCAGCTGCCTCTGGAGTCCCACAGGCCAAAAAGGCCCGATAGGACTCCTTCTTCAGCTTAACGGCATCCCTTACCGCTGGTGTCCACCAGCTGGTTCGTGTATTGCCGCTGCGACAGGCACCGACCACCTTACGGCCACAGCTCCGATCAGCCGCCTCAACAATGGAGGCGCGGAATATAGCCCATTCGGACTCAATGTCCCCCGCCTCACCCGAGACAAGGGAGAAGCTCTGCCGGAGGTGGGTGTTGAAACTCTTTCTGACAGGAGATTCCGCTAGACGTTCCCAGCAGACCCTCACAATACGTTTGGGTCTGCCAGGCCGGACCGGCATCTTCCCCCACCAACGGAGCCAACACACCACCAGGTGGTGATCAGTTGACAGCTCCGCCCCTCGCTTCACCCGAATGTCCAAAACATGCGGCCGCAAATCCGATGACACGACTACAAAGTCGATCATCGAACTGCGGCCTTGGGTGTCCTGGTGCCAAGTGCACATATGGACGCCCTTATGCCTGAACATGGTGTTCGTTATGGACAATCTGTGACGAGCACAGAAGTCCAAAAACAACACCGCTCGGGTTCCGATTGGGGGGACCGTTCCTCCCAATCACGCCCCTCCAGTTCTCACTGTCATTGCCCACGTGAGTGTTGAAGTCCCCCAGCAACACGAGGGAGTCCCCAGGGGGAGCGCTCTCCAGCACACCCTCCAATGACTCCAAAAAGGGTGGGTACTCTGAACTGCTGTTTGGTGCATATGCACAAACAACAGTCAGGACCCGTCCCCCCACCCGAAGGCGGAGGGAGGCTACCCTCTCGTCCACTGGGGTAAACCCCAACGTACAGGCGCCGAGCCGGGGGGCAATAAGTATGCCCACACCTACTCTGCGCCTCTCACCGTGGGCAACTCCAGAGTGGAAGAGAGTCCAACCCCTCTCGAGAGGACTGGTACCAGAGCCCAACCGTGTGTGGAGGAGAGTCCAACTATATCTAGTCGGACCTTCTCCGCCTCACACACCAGCTCGGCCTCCTTCCCTGCCAGAGAGGTGACATTCCATGTCCCAAGAGCCAGCTTCTGTAGCCAGGGGTCGGTCCGCCAAGGTCTCCTCCCTTGGCTGCCACCCAGCCTACAATGCACCCGACCCCTTTGGCCCCTCCCACCGGTGGTGAGCCCGTGGGAAGGGGGACCCACATTGCCTCTTCGGGCTGTGCCCGGCCGGGCCCCATGGGTGCAGGCCCGGCCACCAGGCGCTCACCAACGAGCCCCGCCTCCAGGCCTGGCTCCAGAGGGGGTCCCTAGTGACCCGCGTCCGGGCAAGGGAAACGTGCTTCCAAATATTTTATTCATCATAAGGGGTTTTTGAGCCGTGCTTAGTCTGGCCCCTCACCTAGGACCTGTTTGCCATGGGTGACCCTGCCAGGGGCATAAAGCCCCAGACAACATAGCTCCTAGGATCATTGGGACACGCAAACTCCTCCACCACGGTAAGGTGCCGGCTCACGGCTTATTACCTCTTGGTTCCGTTTTTAGAAAACATGGTATTTTATTTCATTTTTATGCTGATGATTGTCAAATCTATTTTCCCTTGGCCCAGAACAGTACAATACAACAACTCACTGACTGTCTAAATGATATTAAATCCTGGCTTTCTTTTAATTTCTTGAGTTTGAATGATGAAAAGACTGAAGTGATGTTGTTTGGACCAAGTAGCTCTTCCTCTGCTCGTGTGGACCTTGGTCCACTAGCACCTTATCTCAGGGACTGTGTCACGAATTTGGGTGTTAAGTTTGACCCTGATTTTAAATTTGAGAAGCAGATTAGTTCTGTTGTACAGAAAAGTTTTTATCAGCTTCGCCAGATAGCCAAGGTGAAACCAATTTTATCAAGACTGGACTTGGAAAGGTTGATTCATGCTTTTATTACAACTCGTCTTGATTATTGTAATTCTTTGTATGGCATTAGTCAGACTGCTCTTGCCCGTCTGCAGCTTATACAAAACTCTGCTGCTCGTCTGCTTACTCAGACCCGTAGGCGTGAGCACATTACTCCTATCTTAGCATTACTTGATTGGCTCCCTGTGCACTATCGAATTAATTTTAAGCTTCTGTTGTTTGTTTTTAAATGTTTGAATAATCTTGCACCTCCCTATTTATCTGAGTTGCTTCACCCTTACAGTCCACCCCGATTACTAAGATGAGCTGACCTGTGGCTTCTGGTAGTTCCTAAAACAAGGCGGAAGCTTAGGGGTGACAGAGTGTTTGCGACTGCTGCTCCCAAGTTGTGGAATCAATTACCACTACGTTAGACAGGCCACTTCACTCCTGGTCTTTAAGTCACGTTTAAAAGCACACTATTTTTCTCTGTCCTTCAACACATAGTAATACTGATATTTACAAGCAGCAAACTGGCATGAATCTGTTTATATTATTTTATGTGTTTGGTGATTTTTAAGTATGTTCTTTTATCTTTTATCTGGTTTTATTTTCCCATTTTATGTGCAGCACTTTGGTTCCCCTGTGGATTTTTAAATGTGCTATACAAATAAAGTTGATTGATTGATTGATTGATTATATGAAAAAAAAAAGCTGGATTTGACAACAGCGGCAAATTTGCCGGTCCAGTTTAATGGGAGAATTGATGTTGTACCATGTTACCGGTTTGGTCATTGTTTTCTCAGCTTAAACCAAATGTTTGGAAATGTCTTATTTTGATTTAACACAAATGATAATCAGTCTCCTTTCATGAAGGATTATAGAAATCAGTGAACAATTAGTGTTTATATGCTGAAATCGTTGGATTTTTACAATTTTAAATAAAAAAATGGCTCCCCATGATTACTCAATTATTACATTGTCAACATATTCTACACTTGTGAAAAAGATGTTAATGTAATTTAAAGTAATTAAACTTTTTCATTTATAAAAGTAATTTATGAGAAAGGTGATGATTTTGTAAAATGCTTGTTTTTTATTCTTAGCAGTGCTTTTAAGAACAATTTCGCTAATGTTTTTTCTTTTTTTTTTCTTTTTTTTTTTACAGGTTATTACCAATACTTCCAAAACATCAAAACATGAATTCTTCACGCATACCTTGCCTGATGAGCCATGCTTTTTTTTCTCTTTTTTTTTGGATCACATAATGATTGGACTAAACTACGTCAAAAACAAACAAGAAACCAATTTAAAACTTTACACTGGACCAATGTGATATGATATCAAAAGGAATAAGAAGTGTCCATCCATATTGCTCATTTGCCTTTAGGAGACACAGGGTCGCTACAATTGGATCAAACAGAATGGGCCCTGTCTAAACCGGTACTGGATACTGCCTTTTCAGCGACTGTTCTGTCCAGGTCAATGTAAAAATACAAACAGAATCATTACTCAAAGCAGAGATATTTTTTCAGGGAGGTATGGTTTGCCATCGATCTGATGAGCTGAGTAGAAGGCCAATAAGAGCAGATGAGAGACACAGGATGGCAGAAAAACTTAGTGCCAAATCTCCACGAGTCATCCATCTGGAAAGTATAATGAAGTTGGAGGAGGATGTTCTGGAGTCAGGATACAGGGATGATGTGCCAAAACCAAGCGTTTTGAAAACCATTAGCCACTGAGAACGGGAGAAAAGGAGGCAACAGGCAGTGTAGTAAAAAAGGCCAAAGAAGACAGTTCACCTTTCTATATATATGAACTTGTGGTAAGATATCCACTGAAAGGATGCTCCCCAGTGCCCGTGGCAACATTTGTTAGTGCAGAACACACAACTGCATCTGTGTCATATTTTTTAGGGTCATTCATCACAGACTGTATGAAACATCATGGAAGGAACATTAGGCAAAAAACTGTGATGTACATCTGTGATGGCTCAGCCGTTTTAATGTAGTCCATTGCGCAAAAGCTGTGTGGCCTGAATCTCAGTAAGCTTCTCACTGAATACTCTTGTGTTTCAGTTCGGTGGGGTTGGGGTTTTGTTTGCTTTTGGGTGTTTATGTTGTCTGTTTTTGTTTCCCCTCGTCTCATTGCCGTTAATCTTGTCCACCTGCGTGTGTCTTCCCTTCCCAGGATGTGTGACCTAATTAGTGCCCTCTGCCTGCTGTGTGTCCCAGGTGTGTCTTGTATGTGGCTCGTTAGTGTTGGTATAAGGGAGTGGTGTTTGTTTCACGCGTTTGTGGGAGCATTATTGTTTGTACCTTACCTTACCTTACCTTACCTTACCTGCTCCATTTCGTCAAGGTAATTTACGTCTAGTGTAGTAAATCAAGTCTGGTCAAGTTGTCTAAGGCTAGTCTAGTTTATCCACGTCTAGTTAAGTCTCTTCAGCTCTAAGTCTCCGTCACGTCAGCCCCAAGTCTCCTTCGTCCACGCCAAGTGTCTCCTTTACGTTCCCCGCCAAGTCTGTCCACGATCGTCATGTCAGGTCTTCACGTCATATAGGTACAATTCAGCTCCTGTCAAAATCTGATTTATGACCCTTCAGGACCAATCAGAAGCCGTTATTTTGAATTAAGCCCCGCCCCCTTCCTGCCCCCCATCCAATCAGAAACCGTTTTTTTAATTAAGCCCCGCCCCCTTACGCTTTCTCAACCAATCAGAAGCCGTTATTTTTTATTAAGCCCCGGCCCCTCCCGCCCCCCTAACCAATCACAAGCCGGGACACCACCTGTCAAAATTTGACAGGCACCCCGCCCCCCATCCAATCAGAAACAGTTATTTTGAATTAAGCACCGCCCCCTTACCGCCCCCCTAACCAATCAGAAACCGGGACAGCACCTGTCAAAATTTGACGGATGGCCCATACCCCCCTCCAGCACCGCACACCCACCCCTCCAACCCCCAGTAAACATATGTTTCCGGTAACCCTCCCCTCACTCCCCCCTCCTCCAAAAAACCCCCACCCCTCCCACCCACCCCCAGCGAACATATGTTTCCGGTAGATAAGGTCGTGACCCCATCACCCCTCCCCTCCTGTACCCCTGCCTAATACCTCTCACCCCAGTGTACATGTGTTTCCGGTAGATAATGTCATAACCCCCCACATCCGTTAATCAAGATCGTGACAGGAAGCGCTCCCCCCTGTAAGACCCCGGGGTCGTGATATACGCCCCCCATAGTTCCACCATCTGCTAATCATAAAACGTGGTGAGTCGTTATCCTCTTGTTAAAAAACTTTTCATCAAACGGATAGCTCTCCTTCATATCGTGTCACAGGAAGCACCCCCCTCTGAAGCAACTTACCCTCAACATCGTCTGCTGACTTCGGGTCTACGGCATCTATCCCGGTAAACTACTTTTGACGAATCGATGTAGCCGAATAACATCAAGAATAATAATAATAACTAGAGCTGCGAGCAGCTATAAAGGGCCCTCGCAACCCGGGCCACGTTGGGGTACTTGCACGTCGGGGTACTGGCACGTTGGGGTACTGTCAAATAGGACAAGGACCATCTAAAATGTTTTTGACAAGCCTTGTGTGTGCAAAGTTTCATCAAAACGCAAAATATGGTGTGCAATTCCCAAAATAAATTCAAAATGGCGGACTTCCTTTTAGGTTTAGCATACGGCTACAGAATACTTTTTGTAGGTCTTAGACTAATAGGTATGCCTCTGAGTTTTCACAAATCTCGGTCAAGTCAAGTCATCTTTAGTTATTTCGCGCTTGAATCATCCAATCGGAAATGCTCCATAAAAATGTATAGAGGGCGCGATTTATTGCAAATTGCACAAGAATTCTCTAAAAATTCATGTTCATGACAAGTCTGATGTGTGTGCAAAGTTTCATGAGTTTTCACACATGTATAGACCAAAAAAATAAGCAGCACTTTACTTGGCAAACAATGCATCGCTATGGCAACAGCATGTGACAAAATAAAAAACTTTCGATAACTTTGCATCTTAAACATCTTAAGATGAAACACACCAAGTTTGAAGACGGTCGGATGAATTTTGTACGAGGAGTTCGTGAAAATATGACCCCTAAGGAAGGCCACAAAAAATGGCTACAAATGCAGACGTAAATCAAAATGGCAGACTTCCTGTTTGGTTTAGCAGATGGTTCCATGAGACTTTTTTGTACATCGTGGGCTCTTATGTATGCCTCCAAATTATCATTGCGCTAGGTGAAACGTACAACCGGGAATGCTTCGTTCAAGAGGAGTTTTTTTAGCTCAAAATGTGATGCCCGGCCCCTGCGGGACTTCCTGTTGGGTTTAGCACATGGCACCAAGAGACTTTTTTGTACATCCTGGGCTGTTACATATGTCTACAATTTTTCGTCGCTCTTGCTGCTTCGTACAACTGGGAATGCTTCATTAAGAAGGATTTTTTTCCTTTGCAAAAAGTGCATGCCACGACAACAGCGTGTGACGAAATAAAAAACTTTCAATAACTTTTAATTTTCAACATCTTAAGATGAATCACACCAAGTTTGTAGATGATCGGATAAACTCTGTAGGAGGAGTTTGTTAAAATATGACCCCTATTAAATGGCCAAAAAAAATGGCAACGCATTCCAAAGTAAATCAAAATGGCGGACGTCCTGTTAGGTTTAGCATATGGTTCAAAAAGAGTTTTTTGTACCTCGAGGGCTGTTATATACCTCTACAAATTTTGGTAACTCTAGGTGAAACGTACAGCCGGGTATACTTTGTTAAAGAGGAGTTTTTTTTAGCTCAAAATGTGATGCCCGGCCCCTGGGGGACTTCCTGTTGGGTTTAGCACAGGGCACCAAGAGACTTTTTTTGTACATCTTGGGCTGTTACATATGTCTACAAATTTCCGTAGCTCTTGCTGCTTCGTACAAATGGGAATGCTTCTTTAAGTATATTTTTTTTCCTTTGCAAACAGTGCATGCCATGACAACAGCGTGCGACGAAATACAAAGCTTTCAATAACTTGTCATCTTCAACATCTTAAGATGAATCACACCAAGTTTGAAGATGATCGGATAAACACTGTAGGAGGAGTTCGTTAAAATAAGACCCCAATGAAATGGCCAAAAAAATGGCAACACGTTCCAAAATAAATAAAAATGGTGGACTTCCTGTGAGGTTTAGCATATGGTTCAAAAAGAGTTTTTTGTAGGTCATAGCCTGTTACATATGTGTACCAATTTTCGTAGCTCTAGATTAAACGTACAACCGGCAATGCTTCGTGAAGTAAGAATTTTTAAACTCTAAATTTGATGCGTCGCCGCCGTCATATAGTATATCAAAAACTTTAGATTTTTTTACAATGATGTTGTCCCAGGTGTTGAGATGGTCCATCCCAAGTTTGAAGTCAATCGGGTTAACTGTGTAGGAGAAGCGGGCAAAAGTATGACCCCTGTAAATGTGCAAAACTGGGCCAAAATTGGACATTCAGATGATCATACCTCACTTTCTGTCTATTTTAGGGTACACACATCAAAGAGGTTTTTGTTCATCTGGATGTGCTACGGGTGCCACACAATTTTCGTCGCCATAGGACAATCGTAGCGGGACAGGGATCCGTTTAACCTATGTAGGTGGCGCTATGGAGCCATTTTTCTGTTATCATGTATGGCGACTTTAAAATATCAAATTTTTCGCCAGGCCTGATGTGCGTGTAAAGTTTGGTGAGTTTTCGTTCATGTTTAGCGTCTAAAAAATGCGATTGTTTGCGGAGAAGAATAATAATAAGAATAATAAGAAGAAGAATTCCTACAAAAACAATAGGGCCTCGCAGCGGCACCGCCGCCGCCGCTGCTCGGGCCCTAATAAAAAAGGAGGGTTACCTACGTTTATATTTACAGATGATAGACCCTATTTCTGAGGAAGAGGGGAACAACCCGCCGCCCGGGTCTCCTCAACCCGACGATCGCCCGACTGAGGACGGTACGGAAAGTAACGTTTCCTCTCTTGAGACCTCCGCGGACGACGATTACTCGCTAACCAGTCTACCGACGGCTTCTGCCGGGCCTGAGGAGAGGGAGGGTGAATTGGTTTGGGACTACTCGCCGGACGTCTGGGTAATAAATGCAAGATATAATTGTATTAAGCAGACTGTTAGCTATATGTTGATGAGCGCTATCCATAAATATAGCAGAGAGAATTGCTCCGGATGTGATTTAAAATTACCGAGCCAATTAAGACATCCCTGCTTATTTTATGATTGGGAACTGTATTATCTTGCTAGGAATTTTGAAGGTATCATGAAACTACTGTGTAACGGACGTTTTCTGTCGACGATTCACCGCATCTTAACCATAACCCATCGTGAGACGACTACCGAGGAAGTCCAACGCATTGTAGAATTTGTGCTACACGACTACATTCATGAGCGTATGGTGTTAGACAGAATTAAGATCGTTCTCTATAACTGTTGGGACGGAGGACTGAGCCATGAACAGCTAGATCTGATCGCAGATTGGTACCTGTGAGATGGGGGAATCTTTTTCGAAAGCTTGCATAATTGGATAGAAATTGTAGAGAAAACCATTTCACACACATCCGTTGAGAACAAAACTGTCGGAAAATGATTTGGATGAATGAAATAGTAAGATCTTTATCATCCAAGTTATTTGAAGAACCGTAGGATACATTAGTGAAACAGGCTCTTGATCGAAATCGTGTAAACATGACTAACACGATGGAATATGTATTGAATAATTGGTGTAACCATGATATTAAAGCGGGACATTTGGTGACCGTCATGACATTGTTTATTGACTGTGCTAAATATTATTACGACAACGACGAGTCTTTTAATCTAAAAAAAATGAATTGAAAAACTTCCAAACTGTTATTGAAAGCAAGGTGCGTCCCTATGTTTTATTTGATGTGCTTTACAATGTATCACATGTCTTTTTGTTGACGTCCCATGTAACTAAATAAAAAATATATCTGTATGGATTAAAATCATGTTTGTCGTTTGTTTTCTTATCGAGTTTTAGACCTCTGGTGGAGCGCGGAAGTGGCGGGGGGTGCGTGGATAGGAATTAAAAAAAACTATCAAACTTCTAGTGATAAAGACTTCTTTAGTTTCTCTTTTTAAGACAAAAAAAAAAAGGTTGGTGGCGCTAAAACAGATTTTTTTAAAAATGAAAGTCAGAGAGTCTCCTTGATTCCTTCGCACATTAAAATCAATATGCGACTATTATAAAAACATTTACCGTAAAATAAAACATCTTTGAATAAGTCCCCCTGTTTTAATCCGGGATAAAACATTTAACGATAATATTCGTCAGTAAAAACACAAGGGGTCTATAGTCTAAGCCGACGTTTAAAGCGTGTAAAGACGTGGCTAAAGAGTAAACTCTCGGAATAACTTTAAATTGTAAAACGTTAGCCTCACGAATAATTAGTCAATACAGGAATCGAGTAGGTAAATGTTAATTACAAATTTTAACGGTATACGTACGCATTCAATAAAAATACAAGCGGGCATTTAATACTCGGCAAAGTCACGCCTAGAATTTTTAAAATCCGTAAAAATGTGTAAACACGTTTTGTTTTGCTTTGTTTTGGAGGGACCGAGTATTTTGAAACATTTCATAGTAAACCGTAAGGAGAACTAAAAAGTTTCATAAAGGTAATAATTTGACTTTATAAAAAAAAAAAAAAAAAACAGTACCTAACTAACTCAACTCGAGTTTATTTTATACAGCGCCTTCAAACAGTCTAAGCCATCGTAAACTTAGTATCAAAAGTAGGTAAATATACGAATAAAAACGGATCTGAAATGAATAAGAAGTAGATGTGTAAATAAGTATCCATATATTATTAACGTAAAATACATCAGACAGCTTAAAATGATACCAAGTAAACCAGATAACTTAAAAATGAATAAAATACTACAAGTAATTAAATATTCAATTCAATTCAAAAACGTTTTATTTGTCCTCGAGGGGCAAGTTAAAAAAACAAAACAAAAACATGAAACCAATGAACATTAAAAAAAAAAAAAAACAAATACGAAAAATAATAAATAACAATAAAAAAACAAAAGAAAGTGCTCCGTGCTTCACACTAAAGTGCTACGTGTCAGTCAGTCTGTCGCAATTTGGGCCGGGAGTGGTGGGGGGGGGGGGGGGTCATTGTTCAAGAGATTGAGTGTTCTGGGGACAAATGTAGTCCTCCTCCTCCGCCGCTGTGTTCGTCAGTGTGGGCGTCTCAGCCTGCTGAGATGATGGAAGCCACTCAAACATTCGATGAAGTGAGTGAGAGGGATCGAGCAGGATTCGGTCACAAAAGGAAGATAAGGCTCTGACAGAGTGTCCAATGATTTTTGAACAGACTTTAGTGATATTAAGTAGACGAGTCCGGTCTCGCAGAGGGTGATTGAATGGAACCAAGAAGTGAATGGGAATGTTAGAATACGCACTCATATACAAGTAACTAACATACGCCTAAAAGCAAAAGTAGGAAAATGTACGAGTAAAAATTGATCAGAAATCAATAAGTATCCATATATTATTTGTACAAAATACACCGGCCACCTTAAAACGATGCAAAGATGTGTTTTAAGATGATAGCGAAACGTCATAAATGTAATACAAGTTAATCATACTGGTAAGAAAAACATAAAACTATAAAATAGTATCATCGATCATCTATTGTGAGAACTCAGAAACTATTGTAAAAAAAAAAAACAATATAGTATGAATAATATTTTTATCTGAATTATGTCGCTGTTTTTAAAGCGTTAGACGGGTAGACGTCTTAAATAATATTATTCAATCAAAATAAGTAATATAGTAGCTGTTATTTCACAATCAGGGCGGTACGTTAGCTGGCTTCTTAGCATAAAGGGTTGTGAGATCGAGTCCTGCCTCCGTCCTTGTTGGGTAGACTTTGCGTGTTCTCCCAAATTCCTAAAAAACAAAAACAAAAAACAAAACCCACGCGTAGTAGGTAAATTAAAGAGTCCCGATGTGTAAATATGCGTGTAAAAAATTGTTTACCTACGCATACCATCGGAAAGTAAGCGCGATTCGTAAGGGAAAAAATAAATCGTTCAATCAAAAGTTAAATGTCCCTTAGTCAGACAAGATACACGTTTGTTCACTATATGTTTAGGTAAATTGCTGCAAAGAGCGGTTTTAAGATTAAAAAAGATCCTCGCGGTAGATTGCTACGCTCTGATTAAATCTCGTAGTTTTGTGTTTTAACCCCAGGGGTGATTTAGCATAGCTAATCTTATAGACTATCATATTCAATAATATCTTATAGGCTAATTTAACAATGGGTATTTCTAAGTATTTAAAAGAAAGAAAAAAAAACTCATAAAGACTTGGGATCTCTTAGTTCGAATACGTCGTACAACGATAAAACTATTTAGAGTGTTAAACGTGCTACATCTTCGCTAGCGATAAGTCTAAAAACGTTTTATTTGTCCTCGAGGGGCAAGTTAAAAAACAAGAAACAAAACAAAACATAATGCAAACAAGGCACTATCGGTAACAAAACAGAACCAAAAATAAAAAGTAAGTATCCATATATTATTTGCACAAAATACACCTGGCACCTTAAAACGATGCCTTCACCCACCTAAAAAAGTAAAAACAGAAACAAAGCAAAAATAAAACTACATCATCCTTCTTCACGTACGCGCCATATCCCTAACATAATAAAAACATATTTCATACCCGAATACTTTCTAAAAAACTACTAACCTAAGGGTTACAGGGCTGTCCATTGAAAGAATCCGAGCTAATAATTAGAAGATATTTCATTCATACATATTCAGATAAAAAGGCTAACATCAAGATAGAAGACTCTTACAAACAACAGCTGAAAGATTTCAAAAAGTATGATCCCCACAATACATTGCCCCTCCTCCTCCTAATCAGTTACTGCTTTAAAAAAAAGTTTGCGATTACAAGTCCTTTTCATAAATCAGTTTAAGAAAAAAAAAAAAAAAACAGTATATTTATTAGTTTTTTTTTAAATATTACAAAAACGATAGATGGTAAAACCCATTTTCACACAGCTCATTCGTATATACAAACCTCATAAACTTAAACAACAACAAAAATACATAGAGACATCCGATAAAAATCGTATAGACACAAATTATAGCACTAGCGGTAACAAAACTAGAAACAGAAAAATAACCGTTTATACAAGTACGCATCTGCAGAGGAGCTAAAACTACTTGCGCACTCTGCTCACGAGAGTGCCACCAACACCTTCTCTAAGCCTAATCCTTTTTTTAAAAAAAATCAGTACATTTATTAGTTTTGAAACGCATCAAAAACGTAAGAGAGGGTAAAATTCTTATGTACAACGCAATCTTATATACAACAGCTCGAAAACATAAAATACATAGCTAGACGTACACCAAAAACGTGAGAGAGGGTAACCTTATGATGCCAAAGACCGCCAACAGCTTGTTTTCTCAGGTTGGGTGGGGCTGGTGTTTTGTAGAGCAGAATTTCTCAGAGAGGGGATAATGGAGGAAAACTCCAATTCGGTCATGTATTTGGTGAGGTAAGAGCATTTTAACACAGCTAAAAGCTCCAAAAATATAATTTTTCATTTTGGTACCCCTTTAGTATTTTATTTACAAGCTCGTAAATATTCTCAGTGGTACATTTGTAGAAAATGTATATGCCCAAAGCAGGTTTACAACTAGAACATGAGCAACGCCTCACCGTGAGGTTCCTCTTTTGTTTTGTAGGAATTATTTGTATTTTCGTGATTTAGTGTCATTAGTATTATTATTTTGCACAGTGAATCACATTTAG